>NC_056447.1:46130436-46430436 GCF_018296145.1 Oncorhynchus tshawytscha | reverse complement strand
CACTAAGCCAATTCAGTTGTATCTGTGTTGAACACTACCAAGGACAGATACGTTGGAAATGGTTCTGGAGGAATCTTTTTAGGGGGGTTCTGGCTCTCTCTCCCTAACAAAAAATTGCTTGTGAGGCCCAGCCTTCTCCAAAGTCTTAATAATGCTGACTAACTATAAATATCACAAGGCTCCATTCACAACATCAGTTGTACCCAAAACAGTGAACAAAATGTATTTAAAAAATGGGTATCATTGTAAGAACATCTGCAACACATTATTATGGTATGCCAGCAGCATACCACCCTGCATACCACTGCTGGCTTGCTTCTGAAGCTAAGCAGGTTTGGTCCTGGTCAGTCCCTGGATGGGAGACCAGATCCTGCTGGAAGTGGTGTAGGAGGCACTCTTTCCTCTGGTCTAAAAAAAAGTATCCCAATGCCCCAGGGCAGTGACCCTACACTGCCCTGTGTAGGGTGCTGTCTTTTGGGTGGGATGTTAAATGGGTGTCCTGACTCTCTAAGGTCATTAAAGATCCCATGGCACTTATTGTAAGAGTAGGGGTGTTAACCCTGGTGTCCTGGCTAAATTCCTAATCTGGCCCTCAAACCATCATGGTCACCTATTAATCCCCAGTTTACAATTTACTCATTCCTCTCCCCTGTAACTATTCCCCAGGTTGTTGCTGTAAATGAGAATAAGAACTTACCTGGTCAAATAACAAATAAATATATATATGTTTTAAGAAAATGCAGTATTTTCAGTTAATAGGAATATACTTTCCCAAGAGCATCTATGTACTAAGAGGCTACCTCTGAGCAAGACAAATTAGTTGTGAAACTGCTTATAGGTTAAAAAAAAGCATATTGCTGAGTTGCTGCCTTGTTATCACATTGGCCAGGTTTCACCTTTACACTTTTATAGCCTTGAAGTCTGTCAACTGTTAATTTGCACCATTTGTGTTCCCATCATACTGTTTTATGCCTCTTGGTGTCTTCAGTTCTGACTCCTCCTCAGAAAACCCAACACATGGAACATCCTCCAACATTTCCTTGAAAATCTAAATTCACGAATTAGCTGTGTCATAGACAGTGGGGGACTTCGTTTTTGCGTCCTTTGCTTCCGGTTTTGTACACCAGCTTCAAACAGATGAAAATACAATATTTTTGGTTATGGAAAATATATTTCACAGATGGTGCAATAATTTTCTACAAAATGACTGACTGTTTTGTCTCTTAAACTGAAATTAGGCGAACTATTAGAATTTTACCAACCAGGAAATGGCGGAGCAATTTCAGCGTATTGCATCTTTAAGTTTAGCTCTTGCGTCTTTTAATTGTGGTTTTGTACATCAGCTTTAAACCAGTGGTGTTAAGTAGTTAGGTAAAAAATAATTGAGAGTGCTACTTAAATAGTTTTTCAGGTATTTTTGACAACATTTACTTTTATTTCACTACATTCCTGAAGAGAATAATGTACTTTTTACTCCATACATTTCCCCTGACACCCAAAAGTACTTGTTACATTTTGAATGCTTAGCAGGACAGGAAAATGGTCCAATTCATGCACTTACCAAGTAAACATCCCTGGTCATCCTACTGCCTCTGATCTGGCAGACTCACTAAAAACACATGCTTCGTTTGTAAATTATGTCTGAGTGTTGGAGTGTGCCCCTGGCTATCCATACATTAAAATAACAAGAAAATGGTGCCATCTGGATTGCTTAATATAAGGGATTTCAATTATTTATATTTTTACTTTTGATACTTAAGTATATTTAAAACCAAACACTTTTAGACTTTTATTCAAGTAGTATTTTACTGGGTGACTTTCACTTTAACTTTAGTCATTTTATTAAGGTATCTTTACTTTTACTCAAGTATGACAATTGGGTACTTTCCACCACTGTTTCAAACAGCTGAAAATACTATATTTTTTGTTATGGAAAAGGTATTTCACAGTGGCTTAAATGGTACAATGATTTTCTACACTATACTTGCTTGTTTTGTCACATAAATGTTAATTAGGCAAACTATTAGAATGTTAGCGACCAGGAAATGACAGAGTGATTTCTGCATAGTGTATCGTTAATGCAGATAACAAAATGTAAATTAAATACAGTAGGCCTACTATACATGACGAGTATATAAATGTTTAAGCACCACTCATGCATTGAAGCTATAGTTTTGTTTGGGTATGCAAACTTCGTATCTGTGCTACTGTAAGTACCTCTCAACGTGCCGACCAGCCTTCACTTATTCAGATAGCTTACACTCGGCAGACTCACTGACATGTCTGTCCATCCACAGTAGGAGTTGAATCCCATTGGTTAAACACTTAATTTACTGCTCTTCTTAATAACCCTGTAAATACAGTATACTGTAACTATATGTCTCTGGGCACTGCCTTCTAAATTCCACTTCCAGGTGAAAGCAGCTCATTTTAGCCTTTTTAAACCAGTCAGTGAGTCAAGACAGATATTTCTCGCTGTTGTCACTTCACAACAGCAAATTAGAAGGTAGCTCTAACTTTATGTAGTGTTGTGGTGTCTCTCTTGTCGTGATGTGTATTTTGTAAATTTCTAATCCCAGCCCCCATCCCCGCAGGAGGCCTTTTGCCTTCTGGTAGGCAGGCATTGTAAATAAGAATCTGTTCTTAACTGACTTGCCTAGTTAAATAAAGGTTCAATAAAATAAAAATAATAAGTGCTAACAATGTGAGCAAGGTAAAGGAACGGATTGGAGCTCATCCCAGTTAATCAGCTAATCCCAACCCAGCTAATCCCAACCCAGCTAATCCCAACCCAGCTAATCCCAACTCAGCTAATCCCAAACCAGCTAATCCCAACCCAGAGACTGTTTAGAAAACCCTTTAAGGTGTCTCGTTGATGACACTTCTTCCCTAGACTAAAAGGGGTAGCTCCAGCCCAATATGGCGACCGGAGTATGGGCGAGTGGGCATGTCGAAAGGAAAGTAGTGGGCATGTGGAAAGGAGGGGGCATGTCGAAAGGAAAGTAGTGGGCATGTGGAAAGGAGTGGGCATGTCGAAAGGAAAGTAGTGGGCATATGGAAAGAAGTGGGTGTGTCGAAAGGAAAGTAGTGGGCATGTGGAAAGGAAAGTAGTAGGCATGTGGAAAGGAGTGGGTGTGTCGAAAGGAAAGTAGTGGGCATGTGGAAAGGAGTGGGCATGTGGAAAGGAAAGTAGTGGGCATGTGGAAAGGAAAGTAGTGGGCATGTGGAAAGGAAAGTAGTGGGCATGTGGAAAGGAGTGGGTGTGTCGAAAGGAAAGTAGTGGGCATGTGGAAAGGAAAGTAGTGGGCATGTGGAAAGGAGTGGGTGTGTTGAAAGGAAAGTAGTAGGCATGTGGAAAGGAAAGTAGTAGGCATGTGGAAAGGAAAGTAGTGGGCATGTGGAAAGGAAAGTAGTGGGCATGTGGAAAGGAAAGTAGTAGGCATGTGGAAAGGAGTGGGTGTGTCGAAAGGAAAGTAGTAGGCATGTGGAAAGGAAAGTAGTAGGCATGTGGAAAGGAGTGGGTGTGTCGATAGGAAAGTAGTAGGCATGTGGAAAGGAAAGTAGTAGGCATGTGGAAAGGAAAGTAGTGGGCATGTGGAAAGGAAAGTAGTAGGCATGTGGAAAGGAAAGTAGTAGGCATGTGGAAAGGAAAGTAGTGGGCATGTGGAAAGGAGTGGGTGTGTCGATAGGAAAGTAGTAGGCATGTGGAAAGGAAAGTAGTAGGCATGTGGAAAGGAAAGTAGTGGGCATGTGGAAAGGAGTGGGTGTGTCGATAGGAAAGTAGTAGGCATGTGGAAAGGAAAGTAGTAGGCATGTGGAAAGGAAAGTAGTGGGCATGTGGAAAGGAAAGTAGTAGGCATGTGGAAAGGAAAGTAGTAGGCATGTGGAAAGGAGTGGGTGTGTCGATAGGAAAGTAGTAGGCATGTGGAAAGGAAAGTAGTAGGCATGTGGAAAGGAAAGTAGTGGGCATGTGGAAAGGAAAGTAGTAGGCATGTGGAAAGGAAAGTAGTAGGCATGTGGAAAGGAAAGTAGTGGGCATGTGGAAAGGAAAGTAGTAGGCATGTGGAAAGGAAAGTAGTAGGCATGTGGAAAGGAAAGTAGTGGGCATGTGGAAAGGAAAGTAGTAGGCATGTGGAAAGGAAAGTAGTAGGCATGTGGAAAGGAAAGTAGTGGGCATGTGGAAAGGAAAGTAGTAGGCATGTGGAAAGGAAAGTAGTAGGCATGTGGAAAGGAAAGTAGTGGGCATGTGGAAAGGAAAGTAGTAGGCATGTGGAAAGGAATGTAGTAGGCATGTGGAAAGGAAAGTAGTAGGCATGTGGAAAGGAAAGTAGTAGGCATGTGGAAAGGAAAGTAGTGGGCATGTGGAAAGTAGTGGGCATGTGGAAAGGAAATTAGTGGTCATGTGGAAAGGAAAGTAGTAGGCATGTGGAAAGGAAAGTAGTAGGCATGTGGAAAGGAAATTAGTAGGCATGTGGAAAGGAAAGTAGTAGGCATGTGGAAAGGAAAGTAGTGGGCATGTGGAAAGGAAAGTAGTAGGCATGTGGAAAGGAAAGTAGTAGGCATGTGGAAAGGAAAGTAGTGGGCATGTGGAAAGGAAAGTAGTAGGCATGTGGAAAGGAAAGTAGTAGGCATGTGGAAAGGAAAGTAGTGGGCATGTGGAAAGGAAAGTAGTAGGCATGTGGAAAGGAAAGTAGTGGGCATGTGGAAAGGAAAGTAGTAGGCATGTGGAAAGGAAAGTAGTAGGCATGTGGAAAGGAAAGTAGTGGGCATGTGGAAAGGAAAGTAGTAGGCATGTGGAAAGGAAAGTAGTAGGCATGTGGAAAGGAAAGTAGTGGGCATGTGGAAAGGAAAGTAGTAGGCATGTGGAAAGGAATGTAGTAGGCATGTGGAAAGGAAAGTAGTAGGCATGTGGAAAGGAAAGTAGTAGGCATGTGGAAAGGAAAGTAGTGGGCATGTGGAAAGTAGTGGGCATGTGGAAAGGAAAGTAGTGGTCATGTGGAAAGGAAAGTAGTAGGCATGTGGAAAGGAAAGTAGTAGGCATGTGGAAAGGAAATTAGTAGGCATGTGGAAAGGAAAGTAGTAGGCATGTGGAAAGGAAAGTAGTGGGCATGTGGAAAGGAAAGTAGTAGGCATGTGGAAAGGAAAGTAGTAGGCATGTGGAAAGGAAAGTAGTGGGCATGTGGAAAGGAAAGTAGTAGGCATGTGGAAAGGAAAGTAGTAGGCATGTGGAAAGGAAAGTAGTGGGCATGTGGAAAGGAAAGTAGTAGGCATGTGGAAAGGAAAGTAGTGGGCATGTGGAAAGGAAAGTAGTAGGCATGTGGAAAGGAAAGTAGTAGGCATGTGGAAAGGAAAGTAGTAGGCATGTGGAAAGGAAAGTAGTAGGCATGTGGAAAGGAAAGTAGTGGGCATGTGGAAAGTAGTGGGCATGTGGAAAGGAAAGTAGTGGTCATGTGGAAAGTAGTAGGCATGTGGAAAGGAAAGTAGTAGGCATGTGGAAAGGAAAGTAGTAGGCATGTGGAAAGGAAAGTAGTAGGCATGTGGAAAGGAAAGTAGTAGGCATGTGGAAAGGAAAGTAGTGGTCATGTGGAAAGTAGTAGGCATGTGGAAAGGAAAGTAGTAGGCATGTGGAAAGGAAAGTAGTAGGCATGTGGAAAGGAAAGTAGTAGGCATGTCGAAAGGAAAGTAGGAGGCATGTAAAGGAAAGTAGTAGGCATGTGGAAAGGAAAGTAGTAGGCATGTGGAAAGGAAAGTAGGAAAGTAGTAGGCATGTGGAAAGGAAAGTAGTAGGCATGTCGAAAGGAAAGTAGTAGGCATGTGGAAAGGAAAGTAGTGGGCATGTGGAAAGGAAAGTAGTAGGCATGTGGAAAGGAAAGTAGTAGGCATGTGGAAAGGAAAGTAGTAGGCATGTGGAAAGGAAAGTAGTAGGCATGTGGAAAGGAAAGTAGTGGGCATGTGAAAGGAAAGTAGTAGGCATGTGGAAAGGAAAGTAGTGGGCATGTGGAAAGGAAAGTAGTAGGCATGTGGAAAGGAAAGTAGTAGGCATGTGGAAAGGAAAGTAGTGGGCATGTGGAAAGGAAAGTAGTAGGCATGTGGAAAGGAAAGTAGTAGGCATGTGGAAAGGAAAGTAGTGGGCATGTGGAAAGGAAAGTAGTAGGCATGTGGAAAGGAAAGTAGTAGGCATGTGGAAAGGAAAGTAGTGGGCATGTGGAAAGGAAAGTAGTAGGCATGTGGAAAGGAAAGTAGTAGGCATGTGGAAAGGAAAGTAGTAGGCATATGGAAAGGAGTGGGTGTGTCGAAAGGAAAGTAGTAGGCATGTGGAAAGGAAAGTAGTAGGCATGTGGAAAGGAAAGTAGTGGGCATGTGGAAAGGAAAGTAGTAGGCATGTGGAAAGGAAAGTAGTAGGCATGTGGAAAGGAAAGTAGTGGGCATGTGGAAAGGAAAGTAGTAGGCATGTGGAAAGGAAAGTAGTAGGCATGTGGAAAGGAAAGTAGTGGGCATGTGGAAAGGAAAGTAGTAGGCATGTGGAAAGGAAAGTAGTAGGCATGTGGAAAGGAAAGTAGTAGGCATGTGGAAAGGAGTGGGTGTGTCGAAAGGAAAGTAGTAGGCATGTGGAAAGGAAAGTAGTGGGCATGTGGAAAGGAAAGTAGTAGGCATGTGGAAAGGAGTGGGTGTGTCGAAAGGAAAGTAGTGGGCATGTGAAAAGTAGTGGGCATGTGGAAAGGAAAGTAGTAGGCATGTGGAAAGGAAAGTAGTAGGCATGTGGAAAGTAGTGGGCATGTGGAAAGGAAAGTAGTGGGCATGTGGAAAGGAAAGTATTATGCATGTGGAAAGGAGTGGGTGTGTCGAAAGGAAAGTAGTAGGCATGTGGAAAGGAAAGTAGTAGGCATGTGGAAAGGAAAGTAGTAGGCATGTGGAAAGGAAAGTAGTGGGCATGTGGAAAGGAAAGTAGTAGGCATGTGGAAAGGAAAGTAGTAGGCATGTGGAAAGGAAAGTAGTGGGCATGTGGAAAGGAAAGTAGTAGGCATGTGGAAAGGAAAGTAGTAGGCATGTGGAAAGGAAAGTAGTAGGCATGTGGAAAGGAAAGTAGTAGGCATGTGGAAAGGAAAGTAGTGGGCATGTGGAAAGGAAAGTAGTAGGCATGTGGAAAGGAAAGTAGTGGGCATGTGGAAAGGAAAGTAGTATGCATGTGGAAAGGAAAGTAGTGGGCATGTGGAAAGGAAAGTAGTGGGCATGTGGAAAGGAAAGTAGTATGCATGTGGAAAGGAAAGTAGTATGCATGTGGAAAGGAAAGTAGTGGGCATGTGGAAAGGAAAGTAGTGGGCATGTGGAAAGGAAAGTAGTATGCATGTGGAAAGGAAAGTAGTGGGCATGTGGAAAGGAGTGGGTGTGTCGAAAGGAAAGTAGTAGGCATGTGGAAAGGAAAGTAGTAGGCATGTGGAAAGGAAAGTAGTAGGCATGTGGAAAGGAAAGTAGTGGGCATGTGGAAAGGAAAGTAGTAGGCATGTGGAAAGGAAAGTAGTAGGCATGTGGAAAGGAAAGTAGTAGGCATGTGGAAAGGAAAGAAGTGGTCATGTGGAAAGGAAAGTAGTAGGCATGTGGAAAGGAAAGTAGTAGGCATGTGGAAAGGAAAGTAGTGGTCATGTGGAAAGGAAAGTAGTGGGCATGTGGAAAGGAAAGTAGTAGGCATGTGGAAAGGAAAGTAGTAGGCATGTGGAAAGGAAAGTAGTAGGCATGTGGAAAGGAGTGGGTGTGTCGAAAGGAAAGTAGTAGGCATGTGAAAAGTAGTGGGCATGTGGAAAGGAAAGTAGTAGGCATGTGGAAAGGAAAGTAGTAGGCATGTGGAAAGTAGTGGGCATGTGGAAAGGAAAGTAGTGGGCATGTGGAAAGGAAAGTATTATGCATGTGGAAAGGAGTGGGTGTGTCGAAAGGAAAGTAGTAGGCATGTGGAAAGGAAAGTAGTAGGCATGTGGAAAGGAAAGTAGTAGGCATGTGGAAAGGAAAGTAGTGGGCATGTGGAAAGGAAAGTAGTAGGCATGTGGAAAGGAAAGTAGTAGGCATGTGGAAAGGAAAGTAGTAGGCATGTGGAAAGGAAAGTAGTGGGCATGTGGAAAGGAAAGTAGTAGGCATGTGGAAAGGAAAGTAGTAGGCATGTGGAAAGGAAAGTAGTAGGCATGTGGAAAGGAAAGTAGTAGGCATGTGGAAAGGAAAGTAGTGGGCATGTGGAAAGGAAAGTAGTAGGCATGTGGAAAGGAAAGTAGTGGGCATGTGGAAAGGAAAGTAGTATGCATGTGGAAAGGAAAGTAGTGGGCATGTGGAAAGGAAAGTAGTGGGCATGTGGAAAGGAAAGTAGTATGCATGTGGAAAGGAAAGTAGTATGCATGTGGAAAGGAAAGTAGTGGGCATGTGGAAAGGAAAGTAGTGGGCATGTGGAAAGGAAAGTAGTATGCATGTGGAAAGGAAAGTAGTGGGCATGTGGAAAGGAGTGGGTGTGTCGAAAGGAAAGTAGTAGGCATGTGGAAAGGAAAGTAGTAGGCATGTGGAAAGGAAAGTAGTAGGCATGTGGAAAGGAAAGTAGTGGGCATGTGGAAAGGAAAGTAGTAGGCATGTGGAAAGGAAAGTAGTAGGCATGTGGAAAGGAAAGTAGTAGGCATGTGGAAAGGAAAGTAGTAGGCATGTGGAAAGGAAAGTAGTAGGCATGTGGAAAGGAAAGTAGTGGGCATGTGGAAAGGAAAGTAGTAGGCATGTGGAAAGGAAAGTAGTGGGCATGTGGAAAGGAAAGTAGTAGGCATGTGGAAAGGAAAGTAGTAGGCATGTGGAAAGGAAAGTAGTAGGCATGTGGAAAGGAAAGTAGTAGGCATGTGGAAAGGAAAGTAGTGGGCATGTGGAAAGGAAAGTAGTAGGCATGTGGAAAGGAAAGTAGTGGGCATGTGGAAAGGAAAGTAGTAGGCATGTGGAAAGGAAAGTAGTAGGCATGTGGAAAGGAAAGTAGTAGGCATGTGGAAAGGAAAGTAGTGGGCATGTGGAAAGGAAAGTAGTAGGCATGTGGAAAGGAAAGTAGTAGGCATGTGGAAAGGAAAGTAGTAGGCATGTGGAAAGGAAAGTAGTAGGCATGTGGAAAGGAAAGTAGTAGGCATGTGGAAAGGAGTGGGTGTGTCGAAAGGAAAGTAGTAGGCATGTGGAAAGGAAAGTAGTGGGCATGTGGAAAGGAAAGTAGTGGGCATGTGAAAAGTAGTGGGCATGTGGAAAGGAAAGTAGTAGGCATGTGAAAAGTAGTGGGCATGTGGAAAGGAAAGTAGTAGGCATGTGGAAAGGAAAGTAGTAGGCATGTGGAAAGTAGTGGGCATGTGGAAAGGAAAGTAGTGGGCATGTGGAAAGGAAAGTATTATGCATGTGGAAAGTAGTAGGCATGTGGAAAGGAAAGTAGTAGGCATGTGGAAAGGAGTGGGTGTGTCGAAAGGAAAGTAGTGGGTGAGTCAAGTGCTCTGCTATAGGTTAGACATTTTGGATTGAGCTGTGTTTTTTAAATTCCATTTGTTACCACGTAACTACTTGTGTTTTTAAGCCAGAGGAGAAGTCAGTCGTATTTTACTGTTAGTTTTACCCAAATAATTGTATATTGTCAGTTATAAAACTGACGATTGTTTTATTTAAAAGTACTGATGATGGGTGTACTCTTGCTTCTTGCGTTATATACGAGTGCTTACTGTGACTGTCACCCTTCCCATGCCGTTGTCGGACAGTAGTCCCACCGGGCACACACTGGTTGTATCAATGTTGTTTCCACGTCATTTCAATGAAATTAAATTGAACCAATGTGGAATTGATGTCCGTGCCCAGTGGGGTGCTTGGCAAGCTAGAGCGAAGTGGACCTGTGTCCCAGTGTTGTTGCCTTTCATGCCCTCCTCATTGAGTAGTAGACTGTATGTATTGTATGCATCAAGGTGACATCTAGATGGTTACCAATATTAGTTATTTCTTGTTTAGACTGCTATCATGCTTGAAATAAAATAATAGTCGCCGGCTTATTGACTAGTCCTGCAGCCCAATCAGCCAAAACAGTCTTGCCCAATTAGCTGATTTGTTTCCATACACCCACAGCTTTTGACACACCCACTCAGACATACTCCTGTTGCCATATTGGGCTGCAGTTACCCATACTTGCCCTAGACTGCAGTGCATCCTGCATACAGACAGGCCGTGTGCTCAAATCAAATCAAATGTTATTGGTCACATACACATGGTTAGCAGATGTTAATGTGAGTGTAGCAAAATGCTTGTGCTTCTAGTTCCGACCGTGCAGTAATATCTAACAAGTAATCTAACAATTTCACAACAACTTCCTTATACACACAAGTGCAAAGGAAGGAATAAGAATATGTACATATTCATTTGTACATATTCATATGGATGAGCGATGGCCGAACGGCATAGGCACGATGCAGTAGATGGTATAGAGTATAGTATATACATATGAGATGAGTAATGTAGGGTATGTAAACATTTTATAAAGTGGCACTGTTTAAAGTGACTAGTGATACATTTATTACATCCAATTTTAAATTATTAAAGTGACTAGAGATTTGAGTCCGTATGTTGGCAGCAGCCACTCAATGTTAGTGGTGGCTGTTTAATAGTCTGATGGCCTGAGATAGAAGCTATTTTTCAGTCTCTCGGTCCCAGCTTTGATGCATCTGTACTGACCTTGCCTTCTGGATGATAGCGGGGTGAACAGGCAGTGGCTAGGGTGGTTGCTGTCCTTGATGATCGTTTTGGCCTTCCTGTGACATTGGGTGGTGTAGGTGTCATGGAGGGCAGGTAGTTTGCTCCCTGTGATGCGTTGTGCAGACCACACTACCCTCTGGAGAGCCTTGCGGTTGTGGATGGAGCAGTTGCCATACCAGGTGGTGATACAGCCTGACAGGATGCTCTCGATTGTGCATCTGTAAAATTTTGTGAGTGTTTTTGGTGACAAGCCAAATTTCTTCAGCCTCCTGAGGTTGAAGAGGCGCTGTTGCACCTTCTTCACCACGCTGTCTGTGTGGGTGGACCATTTCAGTTTGTCCGTGATGTGTACGCCGAGGAACTTAAAACTTTCTCCACTACTGTCCCGTTGATGTGGATAGGGGGGTGCTCCCTCTGCTGTTTCCTGAAGTCCACAATCATCTCCTTTGATTTGTTGACGTTGCGTGTGAGGTTATTTTCCTGACACCACACTCCGAGGGCCCTCACCTCCTCCCTAAAGGCCGTCTCATCATTGTTGGTAATCAAGCCTACCACTGTAGTGTCATCTGCAAACTTGATGATTGAGTTGGAGGCATGCATGACCACGCAGTCATGGGTGAACAGGGAGTACAGGAGAGGGCTGAGAACGCACCATTGTGGGGCCCCAGTGTTGAGGATCAGCAGGGTGGAGATGTTGTTTCCTACTCTCACCACCTGGGGGCGTCACATCAGAAAGTCCAGGAACCAGTTGCACAGGGCGGGGTCGAGACGCAGTGTCTCGAGCTTAATGACGAGTTTTGAGGGGACTATGGTGTTAAATTTGTGGTGTTTGAACTATCGGTCTGTTTCTAAAACAGTGTGACGGTAATCGCCTTCCCCTGTTGCATTCCTCATAACAAGACTTTTTGCTGTGACTGACAATGTTGTTTTTCCTTCCTGAAAATAGAGGCAGCCCAACCCAGTGCTAAAAGATTGTAAGAGATATGGATCTCAAATATATTGGACAAACGCAAAACTCAATGAGGCAGAGCACTACTCTATTGCTCTTAGGTAACCCTTGCGTAAGATAGCTGCAGCAATAAACAAACTACTATCAGGAAGTTCATAAAAACTTTGATAACCATGCTACTCTCATGGTACAATATTACGCATAATTCAGAGTTCAAAGTCGCGGAGCTGCGATACACAGCTCTGAGACCACCGTACAGCCCAACCGCGCACCAACCAATGCCGCTCCATTCATTTGAATGTGGTGACAGTTGGAGAAATTGCTTGAGTTGTGCTGCAAATTCTTAAAGTATGAAAGCCAATGGTCCAATATTCTAGAACACTGCTGTGTGGATGCTTACCAATTTTGGACTCTGATAAGCGCTTTAGCCTTTAGTCTGAGCTACTGCATTTACTGCCAACAGCCAACGAGGTTGTCTGAGTATGGACTTAGTGCTATAAACAACGCCAAAATAAGTTCACGGTGATCAGAGCGCTACTGGTGAGAGGATGTAAAAAATAACTAAACCAAGCAAACCTACTGTATTCTACACAGGTAGGACCTATGTATAGCACTGAGGACGGTGGTGAGAGGAGCTATAGGTGGACGGGCTCATTGTAATGGCTGGAATATAATAAATGGAACATGTGAGTCAAACGTGGTTTCCATATGTTTCATCTGTTCCATACCGTTTCATTAATTCCATTCCAGTATTTACAATGAGCCTGTCCTTCTATAGCTCCTCCCACCAGCCTCCTCTGATGTAACACTAACACAATAGGAGATTCTTAGAGGCTGTCCCCCTGGCTTTGGCAGGCCATTACAGGCTCCTACAAACCTGCTGCTTGGTCAGTCAAGTTTTTGTTTTGCCTTAAGAAACAACTAATATTTAACTTAGTGCCGGTGCTTCACACGTACTTCAAGTCTGGTTGAAGAGTTACTTTAGCACAATAAGCCTCTCTAACACCAGTCTATATAGGTTTAAAGTATGGTCAAAAGTCATGACAATAATGCTATTAGTCTCAGCAGGGCCACAGGTTGAATTAGCATACCTGAGCTGCTTACAGATCATCCAGTCTAACCTATTTGACTAGCATTCTCAGGCATGTGGCGTCTAGAGCTCAGGGGATGTTGACTTCGTCCAAAATGGCACCCTGCTCCCTTTAACAGTGCACTACTTTTGACATATCTCACTCAATTCATTGCCTCGTTAACTCTCTCGCTGGACTACTAACTCTTCCTGAATGTGCCCACCCGGCTCTCTTCAGAGTGCGCATCGTAAAGCAGAGATGTGAACGGACTGTCAGCATGTGACCTCTCTATGCACCCCCAGTGTCTCCACAGGCCCCCAGGGCACCAACTTCTAAGGAAGCGTGTAAGCTGGGAGAATGGGTATGGATCTGGGGGTTAGGAGCACGAAAGAAAGTAAACTGATATACCCAGCCTTTTTTGTGGTCTGGGAAACCTTGACTGCTGAGGCATTGGGGACGTTTGAGGAGGTTTCATAGCACACATAAAAGCAACCTAGGATGTATGTGTAGCATTTACAGTGTCTGTCGAATGTCAATGGTGCTTTTTTTAATGGGAAACGCTCAAATTTACGCACCTTACCTCACACCACATTATTTTCTTGACAGCCAAACAGAATAATATGCACATTGCACAAATCCTGCATCTTATTATCCTTTTATAGCTATGTTCAATGTTTCTATTGCAGCAGCTGCAGACTATTGCGCAATCTGTTTTTTTTAAACAAGTGATTATTAGTTGACGTGATAAAAAACAAGGAAGAAGGCAATGAAAGAGTGGAATGGTTCCTGTTTTCTGTCAGGTACCATACATCTGCCAAAACTATGAGTGACTCACTGTAGTCAATAAAGTTTTGTTACAATATATTCCCAGGAATTATATAATAATTTAATTTACCCATGTAAGTTATTGAGAAACACTGGGTACTGTATGCTGTATATCACAGGCATACCAACGGGTGCACATTTTCACAGATAGTATGCAGAATGTATTTATCAGTTGCTGAGCAGAATTTTCTATGTGCAGAAACAGGTAGGCTTGTCTATATGTAAGAAGTTCAATTATACTAACTGGGTTAGGGAAAAGTTGTACTGGCTCAAAGAAAGATTAGGCTACAGTTAAGTCCACACTAAGTCCACATTGTAGGCCAGTGGTGATTGGTGCCGTTTAAGATGAGGGAGGATAATTATTTATTTTATGAGCATGGCCTTATTTCTTTTACATCATATTGGGTGACAGTCATTCATATTCCATTCACCCAGTTCAATGTAACATCAATAGGTTTAAGCCACTACATGATACTCAAATTTTCCAATACCAATCACAAGGTTGCTTTCCATGAATTAAAGTTTACAACGTAGGTGTAAAGTCGAGAGAAATTTAAGTAATCAAGGTGACGGGGTGGATTGGCTTTAATATTGCAGACAGATTGTAGTTTCCATCAATGTAATTGTCTGCATCATTTCCAATCACCCATATATTTTTGGGGTAAATATATATATTTATATATATGTATACATACATACATACACATATACATATAAACATGCATACATATACACATGCACTACCATTCAAAGGTTTAGGGTCACTTAGAAATGTCCTTGTTTTTGAAAGAAAAGCACATTTTTTTCCATTAAAATAACATCAAATTGATCAGAAATACAGTGTAGACATTGTTAATGTTGTAAATGACTATTGTAGCGTGAAACGGCAGATTTTTTATGGATTATCTACATAGGCTTACAGAAATCCATTATCAGCAACCATCACTCCTGTGTTCCAATGGCACGTTGCGTTAGCTAATCCAAGTTTATAATTTTAATAGGCTAGTTGATCATTAGAAAAGCCTTTTGCAATTATGTTAGCACAGCTGAAAACTGTTGTCCTGATTAAAGAAGCAATAAAACTGGTCTTCTTTAGACTAGTTGAGTATCTGGAGTATCAGCATTTGTGGGTTTGATTACAGGCTCAAAACAAAGAACTTTCTTCTGAAACTCATCAGTCTATTCTTGTTCTGAGAAATGAAGGCTATTCCAAGCGAGAAATTGCCAAGGAACTGAAGATCTCGTACAATGCTGTGTACTACTCCCTTCACAGAACAGTGCAAACTGGATCTAACCAGAATAAAAAGAGGAGTGGTAGGCCCCAGGTGCACAACTGAGCAAGAGGACAAGTACATTAGAGTGTCTAGTTTGAGAAACAGACGTCCCACAAGTCCTCAACTGGCAGCTTCATTAAATAGTACCCGCAAAACACCAGTCTCAACGTCAACAGTGAAGAGGCGACTCTGGAATGCTGGCCTTCTCGACAGAGTTCTTCTGTCCAGTGTTTGTGTTCTTTTGCCCATCTTAATAATTTATTTTTATTGGCCAGTCTGAGATATGGCTTTTTCTTTGCAACTCAGCCTAGAAGACCAGCATCCCGGAGTCGCCTCTTCACTGTTGACGTTCTGGTTAGATCCAGTTTGCGCTTTTCTATGAAGGGAGTAGTACACAGCATTGTACGAGATCTTCAGTTTCTATTTAATGTACTATTTAATGAAGCTGCCAGTTGAGGACTTCCTTCTCGCATCTAAGTGCTCTCTTCCTCTCATTTTTTCCCTGTGCTTGTGGACGTCAGTACAAAACACATCAGCTGTCTGTGACCAGGCGAAAAAAAGGTTCCAAGCCAAACCTTCATATCATAACCGTTAACCGCTACACACAGCCTACGGTGTCACCATAATAATGTCAAAGTCAACATAGCTACTAGAACTAACGGGTTAGTAAACCAACTACAATCATCCAGTACAGTGTACAGTTAGAGCAAGTAGTTTAGCAGTTACATGGGTGGGCCCTGGTGGCAATAAATTAATAAAACCAAAAGCTTACCTTAACATGGAAGAGTTCCAGTGTTGGATAGCCATAGCCAGCTAGCTAACATAGCATCCCTTTCTGTTTGAGCCGGGTGTTTGAGTAGGCTAAACTAGCTAGCTGCATTCACTAGCTAAGTATGTGAAAATGAAAAAAAAAATACAATGAAATATAGCCAGCACTCTATCTCTCTCTTGGTTCTCCTTCATTTTTTTAGAAATTAATTTGCGTGAAACTGTTCAACTATTGTCTTTCTCTCTCTTTCAGTCAACTACTCACCACATTGTATGCACTGCAGTGCTAGCTAGCTGTAGTTTAGGCTTTCAGTACTAAATTAATTATCCAATCCTTTGATTGGGTAGACAACATGTCAGTTCATGCTGCAAGAGCTCTAAAGGTAGGAGGACAACCTCTGTAAGTTGTCATAATAACTGTGTAAGTCTATGGAAGGGGGTAAGAACCATGAGCCTCCTAGGTTTTGAAGTCAATGTACCCAGAGGAGGACGGAAACTAGCTGTCCTCCGGCTACACCATGGTGCTACCTTACAGAGTGCTGTTGAGGCTACTGTAGATCTTCATTGCAAAACATTGTCTTTTAATCAATTATTTGGTGACGTGAATATATTTAGTATAGTTTTATCTAAATATTATAACTTTTTTAGTGTTTCACAATAAAAAAAGAAAGGAAATGAACTGAGGAGGATGGGCCTCCCCTTCCTTCTCTGAGGAGCCTCCACTGGTGTAGGCTATGGGGCTCCCGAGTTGCACAGTGGTCTATGGCACTGCATTCTCAATGCAAGAGGTGCCACTACAGTCCATGGTTCAAATCCATGGTTGTATCACATCAGGCCGTGATTGGGACGAATTTGTTCATAACTGACTTGCCGAGTTAAATAACGGTTCAATTAAAAATAAAAATTTAAAAAGTGAGAAACACCTGATTTCAGATAAGCTTATATCCGAAAGTCTGAATAAAAGGAAAATAGGATAGGATAAGATAAGATAGGATAAGATAATATAAGATGGGATAATATAAGATAGGATAGGATAAGATACGATGGGATAGGATCAACTTTAATGTCCCCAAGGGGAAGTGTCTTAGACACACAGTACTGCTGAATACAAAATATACACATGCACATTGCACACTCAGTATAATACATAAATTGCACATTACACATGTTATACATCGACCTAGCCTACATACACAAATAAACGAACTTAACATGCTATTCAAAATTACATCTTAAAATGCTGTGTACTACTGAAGCTTTAAAATTTTCCCCATAATTTGTTTCCAAAACCTATTCCCCTTTCATTTTTCAGTATCCAAATCCCAGTGTACCAATAGGCATACACATCAAAATACATGTACTAACAGCATCCTATGTTTATCACTGTTTATGATTTAATTAACAACCATGTCAAAGCACTTTTCATGACGAAAAGTAAACGATTAGGCGCGAAAATATTTTGTATTATTGGACATAATTGGGACGTACTGTCATTAGTCAACATGGGCAAATACAACAGCCACAAAATGTCCATCGTGTCTTAATAATTATGATACAGTATGTCAGAAAACATAGGATGACACCCACACACAATTCCCGTTGGTTGGCATATTGTGTTTGACCGTATTGGAATGGTGATGAACGTGCGTAACTTGACAAGCGTTTCCAAAGAAGCTGATCGGTAAAGGATAGTGCTCCGGCATCGTGTCAATGATATTGAATGCAATGTATCCTACGGTCAGACATCAATCATGGTGTTTGGCATTAAAAGAGGGGTAATGTAAGTCGTGAATGACTTCACACCATTCGTGTGAAGCAAATTCACATCATTCGTTTTATTCTGATTTGCCACTGGAATACGCACACCGCGCCAGGCGTAATAGGCGTTTATCCAAGAAAGACATGCAAATAAAAGACAGCCTATAACAAGAAAGTGAGTAAGAAAATATGCAATTCCGATGATAACTTACTTTTGGCTTCTTCATATGGAATGAGAGGAGTAAATCCAATGTAAGCGAAACCCTATTTTATCTTACTTCTGCGGGGAGGAAAGGGGTTTTCATCATCCCGTGTGCACATATCCAATGCCCTAGTCAGTAGCCTAGTATCCAAGCAGGGAAAATAATCTTAAACCTTATAAAACTGCTGCAATGAGCTCTGTTGATGATAGGTATGGTATCCAAATATACACATCATAGGGAGCTCATTAACGGGTACTGCGAGATCATAGTGAGTTGGTGTTTTTTTTTTTTTACAGGGAAACCCATTTTTATAGTTGCTTCAAGTACCGCCCACAAGAACCGTTCCGGTCAGTCTGCTGAGCTCCAACGTCCATCATACAGTCCTCATCGACAGCTCCGATGAAAATATTGAGATAAACTCCGCTTTACGTTGTGAATGAAACCAATAGTACGATATGTAACATATACCTACAGTAGCCTTATTATGATAACTTCCATTTGTCTGAAAATACCTGTCCACGCCTCATGTTAGACTGCCCCGTTGGCACATCGCTATGTCATTTATCGTTGGAACTTGACAGACCGACATTCGAGATGCTGGCACCCATGCTGGGTTATGACTTTGAACGTCAGGCATGGAAGCATATTGATTTATTGTAGAGGAGTTAAAGTCGTAAAGTCAAACTGGTCCAAATGTACAATAAAAGTCTATAGGAAATGCAGTGGTTGAGCAAGTCATGGTCATATAGCCGGTGAGAAGGCGGTTCTGACCGATCACAATTTATAAGTATGACCATATCAAAAGTTGTATAATATATATGTTTTTCTCATATTACTCACCTTGGCAAAGTAATCTTAGGGCTCACATGAACAAACAAAAAAATCATTCAGTTTAGAAAATGTTCATTTGAAAAACAATACACATTTCTTAAAAAACTTCAGTAGGTTATATGTGGCACCTAGCACAGTTCACTTATTGGCACCATACGATTTATATAATCATAACTGTTTTATTGCAACAATATCCTTTAGAAAGCTTTGTCAATATTGTAGCGACTTTACTACACCTTGTGACCTCTGAGAGGTTCAGATCACTTGGAGCAATGGCTAAACTGTTGGACTGGTAGTCACAGCAACCCAGGTCTGAGTGCTGGTCGGACTTTTCCGCCCAAATTTGCTGCACTAGTGTCAGAAGTGGGATTGCCGCCATAGATATAGAACAGATGATTGGTTTCCACTAAGCAGCACTTCGCGTTCGCTCCGACTAGTTCCATGCAACCAAATGTCAGCAATTTAGCAGCCGATTTAAATACTCCCAACTGATGTTAATTGTTGCTCGGGGTCTTTCATTGGATGAGAATGTAAACCAGCTGCATAGAACACACGTTTATAGAGGTGCCAAAGAACTGCAGAATGTAAGGTAATTGCATGGAGCAGTGTTTGTTAATCCTGAATTACAATTAAGAAATAAAGGGGTGCACATTTTTGTTTTCGCCTGAGCGCTGCACACCTGATTCACATCAAATGTAACGATGAGTTAAAGAGGTAATCCTTAGTTGAAACCACAACAAATAGACGCCTTTGTTCTGGTGCTGACCGAGACATGGATAATCCCAAAGAACACTGACACTCCAGCTGCTCTCTCTTCATCTGACTATGTGTTCTCTCATAGTCTGGGACCATCTGGTCGTCGCATTGGCGCATTTGTGGCAGAATGACTCATTGCGAGCTTACAGAAATGGGCTGCGGGTAGCTGTGAGAAAATGGAGGAAAAATTCAGGAGGACCTATCATCCTTTCACTCCCTCATCTCTACCTTTTTCTGCCTCTGTACGCACTGCTAAAGCCACTTTCTATCACTTTAATTTTCAATATTCTGCCTCTAACCCTTCTGTCACCTTCTCCTCCCTCCTTAATCTTCCACCCCCTCCCTCCTCCCTCTCTGTGGATGACTTTGTCAACCACTTTGAAAATAAGGTTGACGTCATCCTCTCCTCATTCACTCAGCCTATTGAGTACAATGGTCCCACTCCCACAGAACTACCCTACGTCTTGGCCTCTTTCTCGCTTATCTCTCTAGATTAAATCCTGCCACTAGGGATTTCCAGCTGCTCGACAACCTGCCCGCTTGACCCTATCCCCTCCTCCCTTCTCCAGACCATCTCTAGAGACCTTCTCCCATTCCTCACTTCCCTCATCAACTCATCCCTGACCACTGGTAGTGTTCTCTCTTACTTCAAAATGGCCAGAGTCGCTCCCCTCCTCAAGAAACTAACACCTGACCCCTCTGATGTCAAAAACGACAGTCCGGTATCGCTTCTTTCTTTTCTTTCCAAAACAATTGAGTGTGCTTTCTCTGACCAACTCTTTCGCTATCTCTTTCAGAACTATCGTCTTGACCCTAACCAGTCAGGCTTCAAGACGGGTCACTCAACCGAGACTGCTCTTCTCTGTGTCACAGAGGTTCTTAGCACTGCCAAAGCTGACTCTCTCTATCTGCTGCCTTCAACACCGTGAACAATCAGATCCTCCTTTCCATCCTCTCAGGGCTGGGTGTCTCAGGCTCTGCATACTCTTGGATTGCATCCTATCTAGCAGGCCACTCCTACCAGGTGACGTGGAGAGGATCTGTGTCAGGACCACATTCTCTCACTACTGGTGTCCCCCAGGGCTCGGTTCTAGGCCCTCTCCGCTTCTCTCTATACACCAAGTCACGCGGCTCTGTCATATCCTCACATGGTCTCTCCTATCATTGCTATGTGGATGACACTCAACTACTTTTATCCTACCCCTCTTCTGACACCCAGGTGGCGGCACGCAAACTGCGTTCCTGGAAGATATCTCAGCTTGGATGTTGGCCACCACAACACAATCAACCTCGACAAGACGGAGCTGCTCTTCCTACCGGGAAAGGCCTGCCCGCTCCAAGACCTTTCCATCTAGATTGATAACGCCCAGAGTGCAAAGATCCCTGGCGTGACCCTGGACAACACCCTGTCGTTCTCTGCAAACATCAAAGCACTGACTTGTCCCTGCAGGTTCATGCTCAACAACATCCACAAAGTACACCCTACCTCACAAAGCAAGTGGCACAGCTCCTAATCCAGGCACTTGTCATTGCCCGTCTGGACTACTGCAACTTGCTGTTGGCTGGGCTCCCTGCTTGTGCCATCAAAACCCTGCAGCCCGCCTGGTGTTCAATCTTTCCAAGTTCACCTATTTCACCCCACTCCTCTGCACACTCCACTGGCTTCCAGTCAAAGTTTGCATCCACTACAAGACCATGGTACTTGCCTACGGAGCAGAAGTAGGAAATGCCCATCTCTACCTTCAGGTTACGCTCAAACTCTACAACCAAACCAGAGTACTCCGTTCAGCCACCTCTGGTCTCTTGGCCTACGGCAGCTCCCGCTCAGCCCAGCCAAAGCTCTTCTCTGTCCTGGCACCCCAATAGTGGAACCAGCTTCCCCCTGAAGATAGGACAGCAGATTCCTTACCATCTCCCGAAAACATCTGAAAACCTACCTCTTCAAAGAGTATCTTAAACAATCCCACAGTCTGTAGAGAATCTACAGATGGACTATCCAAATAAACTCGCACTTGACTTTCCCCCCACTACTGGCACTGACTTGGCTGATAGCTACTTTACTGAGGAAAAATATACTTACAATGGCTGAGATATGTGACTGTCCCACCTAGCGATCTTAAGACATAACTGTAAGTCGCTCTGGATAAGAGCATGTACTAAATGACTAACATGTAAATGTTTTGGTAAAACACTGAGGGATGGGCCTGGAGAAATGTAACCACTCTCAAATTCATAGACAGCTATAGATGCAAGGACTGACCATGCAAAATAGAATAATTATAATTTTAAGCATGTTTTGAGGCTCTACAATGTTTGTTTATATTTAGAATAATTACAAGCACTGGAGTAAAACAAGCAAATATTTGGGATTTTGATGGTGTTTGACAGTTGAACTAAACTCATGAGACATTTCTAAGTTATATTCTTCAATAATTAATTAGTATATATAATTCATTTATAAGTAAAACAATGATTGTAGCAACTGCATATTGCATCTTTTCTAATGAAATCCACCCCATCAAGTGGAGGAGATTGAGTATTGCAGAGTGTGTGACTCAGTTATATAAGAGACACAGAAAATAAATCGATACATCTGAGGGCTGTATAGACTCCCTTCCTCATAGAGGGACAATTCTTGAAAACATTATGTTGCAGGTTCTGTAAAACATTATGTTGCAGGTTCTGTAAAACATTATGTTGCAGGTTCTGTAAAACATTATGTTGCAGGGTCTGTAAAACATTATGTTGCAGGTTCTGTAAAACATTATGTTGCAGGTTCTGTAAAACATTATGTTACAGGTTCTGGAAAATATTATGTTGCAGGTTCTGGAAAACATTATGTTGCAGGTTCTGGAAAACATTATGTTGCAGGTTCTGTAAAACATTATGTTACAGGTTCTGTAAAACATTATGTTGCAGGTTCTGTAAAACATTATGTTGCAGTCCTGCAGCTGAGGCACTAAGGCATTAGCCTTGGCATTAGCTCTGAGAACTACCGCAAGTCTTCAGGTCTCAGGCACTGTTAGTCATCACACAAGCATGATTCACCAAACCACCCATTTGACATTATCGTTGGCAGATTGTCTTTCTCCATAATGGCAAAGTAGTGAGCCTTGGGCACTGAGGGACGTGTAACTCTATTTATCACATTGATTGATGGAGAGAATTAAAAATACATTTAGTACAACATTTATCATCAAATAAAGTATAATTGTTGTTGTCTGCTTAACGTCACATGATGTTTTTATCTTTGGATTTACAGTAATTAATAGTAATTAATATATTGTTTATAAGGAAGAGAGTGTCACGCCTCAACTTCTGATGCTTATGGCAAAAGTAAATGAGTCACTACTATAGTAAGATGTCTTTGTCAATTTTATCACTAAAACCCCAGGTTAAGACATCCATTGTATTCATGTGACATGCTTGTAGTGGCCTTGTGCATTGCACAATGTGTTACCGCACAGCATATTGATTTTATTTTATTAATAAAAGTTGATGCCAAGTGTTTGACGTTGCACCGGTGTGGTGCCAGTGTTGACATTGCTGTGTAGCCTGTGTTTGCAAGGGGCTCTAAGAACCCTGATTGCATAGAGAACAACTGTTGCTGGTCATGAAGTGAAAGTAGGCTACAAAGCTTATTACAAACCACAGTGGTTTCAGCACAAGACTTCTCCGTCTGAAGTTTCTAAATAAAAACGGTCTGCAATGCATGAATCCCTCTCCTTGGCATTGTAATAGACAGAAACACATACTTGGTCTACCCATAATCAGGGTTGGAGCTTGTTTTGATTATGCAATAATAGTGGTTGGGAAATCACTCTAACATAATAGTTTCATGGAGGTTTCAAACACATCAAAGACATTAGAAAAGATTTCTCACGCTCAAAGCCAACTGGGGGAATTAAAACATTTGACACTAGATAATATACAATTTGAGAATGCGTATTAATATGTAAACTATAGTAGTACTTTGCTAACATTTAGTAAAAAAGTACATAGGCTACTGTTGGCTACTGTCTCTGCCTGGCTGGCTCCCCTAACTCTACTGAGATTCTCTGCCTTCTGATCCCATTACGGGGGCTGAGTCACTGGCTTACTAGTGCTCTTCCATAACTTCCCTAGGAGGGGTGCGTCACTTGAGTAGTTTGAGTCACTGACATGGTCTTCCTGTCTGGTTTTACTTCCCCTCAGGCTTGTGCAGTGGAGGAGATCTTTGTGGACTATACTCAGCCTTGTCTCAGGGTAGTAAGTTGGTGGTCTGTTGATATCCTTCTAGTGGTGAGGGCTGTGCTTTGGCAAAGTGGGTGGGGTTTTATCCTGCCTGGTCCTGCCTGGTTGGCCCTGTCCGGGGGTATCGGACCATGACTCCGGACTAACTGGCCTGATGACTCCTGGCTGTCCCCAGTCCACCTGGTTGTGCTGCTGCTCCAGTTGCAACTGTTCTGCCTGCGGCTATGGAACCCTGACCTGTAAACCCGGACATGCTTACCCGGACATGCTTACCCAGACCTGCTGTTTAGACTCTTTCTCTCTCTACCGCACCTGCTGTCTCGACCGCTGAATGGTTGGCTATGAAAAGCCCAACTGACATTTAATCCTGAGGTACTGACCTGTGGCCCACTCTAAAACTATTGTGATTATTATTTGACCCTGCTGGTCAACTATGAACATTTGAACATCATGAAGAACAATCTGGCCTTAATGGCCATGTACAGCCAGAAGAGAACTGGCTACCCCTCAGAGCCTGGTTCAGAGCCTGGTTCCTCTCTAGGTTTCTTCCTAGGTTCCTGCTTTTCTAGGGAGTTTTTCCTAGCCACCGTGCTTCTACATCAGCATTGTTTGCTGATTGGGGTTTTAGGCACAGTTTCTGTATAGCACTTTGTGATATGTTAAAGGGTCTTTATGAATACATTTGATTGATTGATTGATTGAACGATCAATTGTTTACAAATTACATAACATGCCTAACAATTTTTTTCCCTTATTATAAGTTATAATACATTATAATGCATTATGAATAGCTCAAGGCATTATACATGTGCTTATAATGTATTATGATGAGGATATTGATACTAGTAGGGCATTAGAAAAATGACACATGCTCATGATGTCTTCCACATTATAACAACATAATTATACATTATACCTGTTGAAACAAAATTAAACCATGCCAACCCAGTGTGAATGCACCCATAGTCAGAGTCTTGTGAACTCTCTCAATCACAAACAGTCAAAACAAGATAAACATAGTTATACAACTCTGCACGGGCAGACTTAAGACAACCGACTCTTTGAGGATAACCTAAGAGGATAACCTGTAGCAGTCTGGTCTGTTTTTTAGGGGGTGGCTAAGACATCATACGTTGGCTTTTGTAGACCCAGCTGTTGTTTGAGAAAACAAATGTCAGGGCCTATAATCCCCATTACACAACATTATATAACCAAAGGTGTTAACACAGGACAATTCTTCGAAACTGTTTAGATTCTAACCCACCTTAGTTGGTGCCAACAGGAAGCAATCTCATCTTGTTGCAGGCAGCTTAAAGGTTAACAGAGGAGACCCAGGGGATTAGACATATAGGAATACACTGAACTCACTGCCTTGAATTTGGGTCGATTTTAATATAACAATAGCATTAAGCAGCGTCAGCCTCACCATTTCCAGTAAGTATTAGCCTTGCTAGCAGACTGACTGCAGACAATAATTGGCACAACAGATTTACTCATAAGTAGGTTAATCAAAGCCCTGGACTGAAATGGAAACCTGACTTGCTCTCTCTCTGAGGCTCCTTTCAATGAACTTTGGCCAACTGGGTGGTGGATTTGCACCTATTATTAGTAACAAGTGATCCAGATCAACGTGAAAAGACTTGAATAAGTAGAGTGAGAGTGAATGGAGCCATTTGTTGTCAAAATCTAAAATGGGAATAAGACAAGCAGCTTAGCAGTTCGGTAGAATGGAGCTACACTACCGTTCAAAAGTTTGGGGTCACTTAGAAATTTCCTTGCTTGTGAAAGAAAAACACATTTTTTGTCCATTAAAATGACAAAAAATTGATCAGAAATACAGTGTATAAATTGTTAATGTTGTAAATGACTATTGTAGCTGGAAACTGATGATTTTCAATTGAATATCTACATAGGTGTACAGAAACCCATTATCAGCAACCATCACTCCTGTGTTCCAATGGCACATTGTGTTAGCTAATCCAAGTTTATAATTTTAAAAGGCAAATTGATCATTAGAAAACTCTTCTGCATATATGTTAGCACAGCTGAAAACTGTTGTCCTGATTAAAGAAGCAATAAAACTGTCCTTCTTTAGATTAGTTGAGTATCTGGAACATCAACATTTGTGGGTTCAATTACAGGCTCAAAATGGCCAGAAACAAAAAAACTTCTTCTGAAACTCGTCAGTCTGTTATTGATCTGAGAAATGAAGGCTATTCCATGCGAGAAATTGCAAAGAAACTGAAGATCTCGTACAATGCTGTGTACTACTCCCTTCACAGAACAGCGCAAACGGGTTCTAACCAGAATAGAAAGAATAGTCGGAGGCCCCGGTGCACAACTGAGCAAGAGGACAAGTACATTAGCGTGTCTATTTTGAGAAACAAACTCTTCACATGTCCTCAACTGGCATCTTCATTAAATAGTTCCCACAAAACACCAGTCTCAACGTCAACAGTGAAGAGGCGACTCAGGAATGCTGGCCTTCTAGGCAGAGTTCCTCTTTCCAGTGTCTGTGTTCTTCTGCCCATCTTAATCTTTTATTTTTCTGTCCAGTCTGGCTTTTTCTTTTGCAACTCAGCCTAGAAGGCCAGCATCCCGGAGTCACCTCTTCACTGTTGACATTAAGACGGGTGTATTGTGGGTACTATTTAATGATGCTGCCAGTTGAGGCCATGTGAGGTGTCTGTTTTTCAAACCAGACACTCTAATGAGTCCAAATTTGAGTTTTTTGGTTCCAAGCGCTGTGTCTTTGTGAGACGCAGAGTAAGTGAACAGATGATCTCCGTATGTGTTGTTCCCACCGTGAAGCATGGATGAGGAGGTGTGATGGTGTGGGGGTGCTGGTGACACTGTTAGTGAATTTTTTAGAATTCAAGGCACACTTGTTAACCATCATAGCTACCACAGCATTCTGCAGCGATACGCCATCCCATCTGATTTGCGCTTAGTGGCACTATCATTTGTTTTCAACAGGACAATGACCCAACACACCTCCAGGCTGTGTAAGGGCTATTTGACCAAGAAGGAGAGTGTTGGAGTGCTGCCTCAGATGACCTGCCCTCCACAATCATCCGACCTCAACCCAATTGAGATGGTTTGGGATGAGTTGGACCGCAGAGTGAAGCAAAAGCAACCAACAAGTTCTCAGCAAATGTGGGAACCCCTTCAAGACTGTTTGAAAAGCATTCCTCATGAAGCTGGTTGAGAGAAAGCCAAGAGTGTGCAAAGCAGTCATCAAGGCAAAGGGTGACTGGTTTGAAGAATCTTAAATATAAAATATTTGGTTGCTACATGATTCTATATGTGTCATTTAATAGTTTTAATGTCTTCACTATTATTCTACAATGTAGAAAATAGTAAAATAAGGAAAAATCCTTGAATGAGTAGGTTTGTCCAAACTTTTGACTGATACTGTATATAATGCAGAGTTGATAACTAAATGTAATCTGTCCCCCATATCAACCTGTTTGCACTAAGTGAAAAAAAGTGTTTTTGCAGTTCAAGGGAAAGCCTTTACAGAATGTAAAATGTAAGATACAGTCGACACCTAAGCCCATAGGTCAATGCCCTGAAATATTTAGTGCTCAAATCTCTTACAGCTGAACCGTGAGGTGGACAATTACTGTTTCAGGAAAGTAGCCTAACCCTGTTTTT
The DNA here is from genome assembly GCF_018296145.1 of Oncorhynchus tshawytscha. Lineage (NCBI taxonomy): Eukaryota > Metazoa > Chordata > Actinopteri > Salmoniformes > Salmonidae > Oncorhynchus > Oncorhynchus tshawytscha. The sequence continues at coordinate 46,403,390 of NC_056447.1, read as the reverse complement.
AATGACACGTAAATGTGGCTAATTTGGCCAACATCCCTCGTTTCTTGATAGCGCTGGCTGCGCCAGGTTGGATCTGAATGCATAAAGATGTCCATAAAATGTCTGAAATGTCCGGTAAATTAAAATGTTCCTGGTCATGTTGTCCGTCGACACGCAAACTCTGAAATTGTATATTGTTTTAAGATTTCAGAATATTCCCATGAAAATCTGTTGTCAATTGGACCTAGCTATAGACACCATAAATACTCTGGCAAGTGTGCTAGTCTAGTGTCACTTTGATTGTGCACATCATGGATCACCAGCAGCCCTAAACATCTAAAGATTAAGCTTCCAGCCAAACAAGCTTGTAAGAATTGTACTTAAACTTCCCCCTCATACTCATCTGGAGGTTGAGAATTGTTTTATCTATCTCTGCAATGTGTCTGTATCTGTGTAATGTGTCTGTATCTATGTAATGTGTCTGTATCTCTGTAATGTGTCTGTATCTCTGTAATGTGTCTGTATCTATGTAATGTGACTGTATCTCTGTAATGTGTCTGTATCTATGTAATGTGTCTGTATCTCTGTAATGTGTCTGTATCTATGTAATGTGTCTGTATCTATGTAATGTGTCTGTATCTCTGTAATGTGTCTGTATCTATGTAATGTGTCTGTATCTCTGTAATGTGTCTGTATCTATGTAATGTGTCTGTATCTCTGTAATGTGTCTGTATCTCTGTAATGTGTCTGTATCTATGTAATGTGTCTGTATCTCTGTAATGTGTCTGTATCTCTGTAATGTGTCTGTATCTATGTAATGTGTCTGTATCTCTGCAATGTGTCTGTATCTGTGTAATGTGTCTGTATCTGTGTAATGTGTCTGTATCTCTGTAATGTGTCTGTATCTATGTAATGTGTCTGTATCTCTGTAATGTGTCTGTATCTCTGTAATGTGTCTGTATCTCTGTAATGTGTCTGTATCTCTGTAATGTGTCTGTATCTATGTAATGTGTCTGTATCTCTGTAATGTGTCTGTATCTCTGTAATGTGTCTGTATCTCTGTAATGTGTCTGTATCTCTGTAATGTGTCTGTATCTATGTAATGTGTCTGTATCTCTGTAATGTGTCTGTATCTATGTAATGTGTCTGTATCTCTGTAATGTGTCTGTATCTATGTAATGTGTCTGTATCTCTGTAATGTGTCTGTATCTCTGCAATGTGTCTGTATCTGTGTAATGTGTCTGTATCTATGTAATGTGTCTGTATCTCTGTAATGTGTCTGTATCTATGTAATGTGTCTGTATCTCTGTAATGTGTCTGTATCTCTGTAATGTGTCTGTATCTATGTAATGTGTCTGTATCTCTGTAATGTGTCTGTATCTATGTAATGTGTCTGTATCTATGTAATGTGTCTTTATCTCTGTAATGTGTCTGTATCTCTGTAATGTGTCTGTATCTATGTAATGTGTCTGTATCTCTGTAATGTGTCTGTATCTCTGTAATGTGTCTGTATCTATGTAATGTGTCTGTATCTCTGTAATGTGTCTGTATCTATGTAATGTGTCTGTATCTCTGTAATGTGTCTGTATCTATGTAATGTGTCTGTATCTATGTAATGTGTCTGTATCTATGTAATGTGTCTGTATCTCTGTAATGTGTCTGTATCTCTGTAATGTGTCTGTATCTATGTAATGTGACTATATCTATGTAAATATATATGTAATGTGTCTGTATCTCTGTAATGTGTCTGTATCTCTGTAATGTGTCTGTATCTCTGTAATGTGTCTGTATCTATGTAATGTGTCTGTATCTATGTAATGTGTCTGTATCTCTGTAATGTGTCTGTATCTCTGTAATGTGTCTGTATCTATGTAATTGTATTTTTTTTATTTCACCTTTATTTAACCAGGTAGGCAAAATGAGAAAAAGTTGCGACCTCACCAAGATAAAGCAAAGCATTTCGACACATACAACAACACAACAACACATGGAGTAAAATAAACATACAGTCAATAATACAGTAGAAAAATAAGTCTATATACAATGTGAGCAAGTGAGGTGAGATAAGGGAGGTAAAGGCAAAAAAGGCCATGGTGGCAAAGTAAATACAATATAGCAAGTAAAACAAGGGAATGGTTGATTTGCAGTGGAAGAATGTGCAAAGTAGAGATATAAATAATGGGGTGCAAAGGAGCAAAATAAATAAATAAATACATGCAGTAGGGAAAGAGGTAGTTGTTTGGGCTAAATTAGAGATGGGCTATGTACAGGTGCAGTAATCTGTGAGCTGCTCTTAAAGCTAGTGAGGGAGATAAGTGTTTCCAGTTTCAGAAATGTTTGTAGTTTGTTCCAGTCATTGGCAGCAGAGAAATGGAAGGAGAGGCGGCCAAAGGAAGAATTGGTTTTGGGGGTGACCAGAGAGATATACCTGCTGGAGCGTCTGCTACAGGTGGGTGCTGCTATGGTGACCAGCGATCTGAGATAAGGGGGGACTTTACCTAGCAGGGTCTTGTAGATGACCTGGAGCCAATGGGTTTGGCGACGAGTACGAAGCGAGGGCCAGCCAACGAGAGCATACAGGTCGCAGTGGTGGGTACTATATGGGGCTTTGGTGACAAAACGGATGGCACTGTGATAGACTGCATCCAATTTATTGAGTAGGGTGTTGGAGGCTATTTTGTATATGACATCGCCGAAGTCGAGGATTGGTAGGATGGTCAGCTTTACAAGGGTATGTTTGGCAACATGAGTGAAGGATGCTTTGTTGTGAAATAGATTGGAGATGTTTGATGTGAGTCTGGAAGGAGAGTTTACAGTCTAACCAGACACCTAGATATTTGTAGTTGTCCACATATTCTAAGTCAGAGCCGTCCAGAGTAGTGATGTTGGACAGGTGGGCAGGTGCAGGCAGCGATCGGTTGAAGAGCATGCATTAGTTTTACTTGTATTTAAGAGCAATTGGAGGCCACAGAAGGAGAGTTGTATGGCATTGAAGCTCGCCTGGAGAGTTGTTAACACAGTGTCCGAGGCGAGGCAATAATTTGAGAAACCAAGGGTGTCGAGTCTGCCGATGAGGATGTGGTGATTGACAGAGTCGAAAGCCTTGGCCAGGTCAATGAATACGGCTGCACAGTAATGTTTCTTATCAATGGCGGTTAAGATATTGTTTAGGACCTTGAGCATGGCTGAGGTGCACCCATGACCAGCTCTGAAACCAGATTGCATAGCGGAGAAGGTATGGTGGGATTCGAAATGGTCAGTAATCTGTTTGTTGACTTGGCTTTCGAAGACCTTAGAAAGGCAGGGTAGGATAGATATAGGTCTGAAGCAGTTTGGGTCAAGAGTGTCCCCCCCTTTGAAGAGGAGGATGACCGCAGCTGCTTTCCAATCTTTGGGAATTTCAGACGACACGAAAGAGAGGTTGAACAGGCGTGGCAACAATTTCGGCAGATCATTTTTAGAAAGAAAGGGTCCAGATTGTCTAGCCCGGCTGATTTGTAGGGGTCCAGATTTTGCAGGAGAAATGGGGAAGGCTTGGGCGAGTTGCTGTGGGGGGTGCAGTGCTGTTGACCGGGGTAGGTGTAACCAGGTGGAAAGCATGGCCAACCGTAGAAAAATGCTTAAAATTCTCAATTACGATGGTGGTGAAGGTGTTTCCTATCTTCAGTGCAGTGGGCAGCTGGGAGGAGGTGTTCTTATTCTCCATGGACTTTACAGTGTCCCAGAACATTTTTGAGTTTGTGTCGCAGGAAGCAAATTTCTGCTTGATAAAGCTAGCCTTGGCTTTTCTAACTGCCTGTGTATAATGGTTTCTAGCTTCCCTGAAAAGCTGCATATCACGGGGGCTGTTCGATGCTAATGCAGAACGCCATAGGATGTTTTTGTGTTGGTTAAGGGCAGTCAGGCCTGGGGAGAACCAAGGGCTATATCTGTTCCTGGTTCTAAATTTCTTGAATGGGGCATGCTTATTTAAGATGGTGAGGAAGGCATTTAAAAACCAAAACAGGCATCCTCTACTGACGGGATGAGATCAATATCCTTCCAGGATACCCCGGCCAGGTCGATTAGAAAGGCCTGCTCGCTGAAGTGTTTCAGGGAGCGTTTGACAGTGATGAGTGGAGGTCATTTGACCGCTGACCCATTACGGATGCAGGCAATGAGGCAGTGATCGCTGAGATCTTGGTTGAAAACAGGTGTATTCAGAGGTCAATACAAGTCGGTTAGGAGGACAATACAAGTCGGTCAAGTCGGTTAGGATGATATCTATGAGGGTGCCCGTGTTTACGGCTTTGGGGTGGTACCTGGTAGGTTCATTGATAATTTGATTGAGGTTATCAAGCTTAGATGGCTTAGATAGGATGGCTGGGGTGTTAAGCATGTTCCAGTTTAGGTTGCCTAGTAGCACGAGCTCTGATGATAGATGGGGGGCAATCAGTTCACATATGGTGTCCAGAGCACAGCTGGGGGCAGAGGGTGGTCTATTGCATGATATAGAGAGCATACGTAGCAGAGTATATGTATCTCTGTAATGTGTCTATATCTATGTAATGTGTCTATGTAATTGTATATGTATCTATGTAATGTGTATATATCTATGTAATTGTATATGTATCTATGTAATGTGTCTGTATCTATGTAATTGTATCTATGTAATGTGTCTGTATCTCTGTAATGTGTCTGTACCTATGTAATGTGTCTATGTAATGTGTCTGTATCTATATAATGCGTCTATATCTATGTCATTGTATATGTATCTCTGTAATGTGTCTGTATCTCTGGAATGTGTTGGTATCTATGTAATGTGTCTATATCTATGTAATATATCTATGTAATGTATCTATGTAATGTGTCTGTATCTCTGTAATGTGTCTGTATCTATGTAATGTATCTATGTAATTATATATGTATCTCTGTAATGTGTCTATGTAATGTGTCTGTATCTATGTAATGCGTCTATATCTATGTAATTGTATATGTATCTCTGTAATGTGTCTATGTAATGTGTCTGTATCTATGTAATGCGTCTATATCTATGTAATTATATATGTATCTATGTAATGTGTCTATGTAATGTGTCTGTATCTATGTAATGCGTCTATATCTATGTAATTGTATATGTGTCTATGTATTGTGTCTATATCTATGTAATGTATCTATGTAATTGTATATGTATCTCTGTAATGTGTCTATGTAATGTGTCTGTATCTATGTAATGCGTCTATATCTATGTAATGTATCTATGTAATTGTATATGTATCTCTGTAATGTGTCTGTATCTATGTAATGTATCTATGTAATTGTATATGTATCTCTGTAATGTGTCTGTATCTATGTAATTGTATATGTATCTCTGTAATGTGTCTATATCTATGTAATTGTATATGTATCTCTGTAATGTGTCTATATCTATGTCATTGTATATGTATCTCTGTAATGTGTCTATATCTATGTAATTGTATATGTATCTCTGTAATGTGTCTATATCTATGTAATTGTATATGTATCTCTGTAATGTGTCTATATCTATGTAATTGTATATGTATCTCTGTAATGTGTCTATATCTATGTAATTGTATATGTATCTCTGTAATGTGTCTATATCTATGTAATTGTATATGTATCTCTGTAATGTGTCTATATCTATGTAATTGTATATGTATCTCTGTAATGTGTCTATATCTATGTAATTGTATATGTATCTCTGTAATGTGTCTATATCTATGTAATTGTATATGTATCTCTGTAATGTGTCTATATCTATGTCATTGTATATGTATCTCTGTAATGTGTCTATATCTATGTCATTGTATATGTATCTCTGTAATGTGTCTATATCTATGTAATTGTATATGTATCTCTGTAATGTGTCTATATCTATGTAATTGTATATGTATCTCTGTAATGTGTCTATATCTATGTAATTGTATATGTATCTCTGTAATGTGTCTATATCTATGTCATTGTATATGTATCTCTGTAATGTGTCTATATCTATGTAATTGTATATGTATCTCTGTAATGTGTCTATATCTATGTAATTGTATATGTATCTCTGTAATGTATCTATGTAATTGTATATGTATCTCTGTAATGTATCTATGTAATGTATCTATGTAATTGTATATGTATCTCTGTAATGTGTCTATATCTATGTCATTGTATATGTATCTCTGTAATGTGTCTATATCTATGTAATGTATCTATGTAATTGTATATGTATCTCTGTAATGTGTCTATATCTATGTAATGTATCTATGTAATTGTATATGTATCTCTGTAATGTGTCTATATCTATGTCATTGTATATGTATCTCTGTAATGTGTCTATATCTATGTAATTGTATATGTATCTCTGTAATGTGTCTATATCTATGTAATTGTATATGTATCTCTGTAATGTGTCTATATCTATGTCATTGTATATGTATCTCTGTAATGTATCTATGTAATTGTATATGTATTTCTGTAATGTGTCTATATCTATGTAATTGTATATGTATCTCTGTAATGTGTCTATATCTATGTCATTGTATATGTATCTCTGTAATGTATCTATGTAATGCGTCTATATCTATGTCATTGTATATGTGTCTATGTAATGCGTCTATATCTATGTAATGTATCTATGTAATTGTATATGTATCTCTGTAATGTGTCTATGTAATGTGTCTGTATCTATGTAATGCGTCTATATCTATGTAATTGTATATGTGTCTATGTAAATAATCAAATCAAATCGAATTTTATTTGTCACATACACATGGTTAGCAGATGTTAATGCGAGTGTAGCGAAATGCTTGTGCTTCTAGTTCCGACAATGCAGTAATAACGAACAAGTAATCTAACTAACAATTCCAAAAAAAACTACTGTCTTATACACAGTGTAAGGGGATAAAGAATATGTACATAAGGATATATGAATGAGTGATGGTACAGAGCAGCATAGGCAAGATACAGTAGATGATATCGAGTACAGTATATACATATGAGATGAGTATGTAAACCAAGTGGCATAGTTAAAGTGGCTAGTGATACATGTATTACATAAGGATGCAGTCGATGATATAGAGTACAGTATCTACGTATGCATATGAGATGAATAATGTAGGGTAAGTAACATTATATAAGGTAGCATTGTTTAAAGTGGCTAGTGATATATTTACATCATTTCCCATCAATTCCCATTATTAAAGTGGCTGGAGTAGAGTCAGTGTCATTGACAGTGTGTTGGCAGTAGCCACTCAATGTTAGTGGTGGCTGTTTAACAGTCTGATGGCCTTGAGATAGAAGCTGTTTTTCAGTCTCTCGGTCCCAGCTTTGATGCACCTGTACTGACCTCGCCTTCTGGATGACAGCGGGGTGAACAGGCAGTGGCTCGGATGGTTGATGTCCTTGATGATCTTTATGGCCTTCCTGTAGCATCGGGTGGTGTAGGTGTCCTGGAGGGCAGGTAGTTTGCCCCCGGTGATGCGTTGTGCAGACCTCACTACCCTCTGGAGAGCCTTACGGTTGAGGGCGGTGCAGTTGCCATACCAGGCGGTGATACAGCCCGCCAGGATGCTCTCGATTGTGCATCTGTAGAAGTTTGTGAGTGCTTTTGGTGACAAGCCGAATTTCTTCAGCCTCCTGAGGTTGAAGAGGCGCTGCTGCGCCTTCCTCACGATGCTGTCTCTGTGAGTGGACCAATTCAGTTTGTCTGTGATGTGTATGCCGAGGAACTTAAAACTTGCTACCCTCTCCACTACTGTTCCATCGATGTGGATGGGGGGGTGTTCCCTCTGCTGTTTCCTGAAGTCCACAATCATCTCCTTAGTTTTGTTGACGTTGAGTGTGAGGTTATTTTCCTGACTCCACACTCCGAGGGCCCTCACCTCCTCCCTGTAGGCCGTCTCGTCGTTGTTGGTAATCAAGCCTACCACTGTTGTGTCGTCCGCAAACTTGATGATTGAGTTGGAGGCGTGCGTGGCCACGCAGTCGTGGGTGAACAGGGAGTACAGGAGAGGGCTCAGAACGCACCCTTGTGGGGCCCCAGTGTTGAGGATCAGCGGGGAGGAGATGTTGTTGCCTACCCTCACCACCTGGGGGCGGCCCGTCAGGAAGTCCAGTACCCAGTTGCACAGGGCGGGGTCGAGACCCAGGGTCTCGAGCTTGATGACGAGCTTGGAGGGTACTATGGTGTTGAATGCCGAGCTGTAGTCGATGAACAGCATTCTCACATAGGTATTCCTCTTGTCCAGATGGGTTAGGGCAGTGTGCAGTGTGGTTGAGATTGCATCGTCTGTGGACCTATTTGGGCGGTAAGCAAATTGGAGTGGGTCTAGGGTGTCAGGTAGGGTGGAGGTGATATGGTCCTTGACTAGTCTCTCAAAGCACTTCATGATGACGGATGTGAGTGCTACGGGGCGGTAGTCGTTTAGCTCAGTTACCTTAGCTTTCTTGGGAACAGGAACAATGGTGGCCCTCTTGAAGCATGTGGGAACAGCAGACTGGTATAGGGATTGATTGAATATGTCCGTAAACACACCGGCCAGCTGGTCTGCGCATGCTCTGAGGGCGTGGCTGGGGATGCCGTCTGGGCCTGCAGCCTTGCGAGGGTTAACACGTTTAAATGTCTTACTCACTTCGGCTGCAGTGAAGGAGAGACCACATGTTTTCGTTGCAGGCCGTGTCAGTGGCACTGTATTGTCCTCAAAGCGGGCAAAAAAGTTATTTAGTCTGCCTGGGAGTAAGACATCCTGGTCCGTGACTGGGCTGGGTATCTTCCTGTAGTCCGTGATTGACTGTAGACCCTGCCACATGCCTCTTGTGTCTGAGCCGTTGAATTGAGATTCTACTTTGTCTCTGTACTGGCGCTTAGCTTGTTTGATAGCCTTGCGGAGGGAATAGCTGCACTGTTTGTATTCAGTCATGTTACCAGACACCTTGCCCTGATTAAAAGCAGTGGTTCGCGCCTTCAGTTTCACACGAATGCTGCCATCAATCCACGGTTTCTGGTTAGGGAATGTTTTAATCGTTGCTATGGGAACGACATCTTCAACGCACGTTCTAATGAACTCGCACACCGAATCAGCATATTCGTCAATGTTGTTGTCTGACGCAATACGAAACATCTCCCAGTCCACGTGATGGAAGCAGTCTTGGAGTGTGGAGTCAGCTTGGTCGGACCAGCGTTGGACAGACCTCAGCGTGGGAGCCTCTTGTTTTAGTTTCTGTCTGTAGGCAGGGATCAACAAAATGGAGTCGTGGTCAGCTTTACCGAAAGGGGGGCGGGGCAGGGCCTTATATGCGTCGCGGAAGTTAGAGTAACAATGATCCAGGGTCTTTCCACCCCTGGTTGCGCAATCGATATGCTGATAAAATTTAGGAGTCTTGTTATCAGATTAGCCTTGTTAAAATCCCCAGCTACAATGAATGCAGCCTCCGGATAAATCGTTTCCAGTTTGCAGAGAGTTAAATAAAGTTCGTTCAGAGCCATCGATGTGTCTGCTTGGGGGGGGATATATACGGCTGTGATTATAATCGAAGAGAATTCTCTTGGTAGATAATGCGGTCTACATTTGATTGTGAGGAATTCTGAATCAGGTGAACAGAAGGATTTGAGTTCCTGTGTGTTTCTTTCATCACACCATGTCACGTTAGTCATAAGGCATACGCCCCCGCCCCTCTTCTTACCAGAAAGATGTTTGTTTCTGTCGGCGCGATGCGTGGAGAAACCAGCTGGCTGCACCGCTTCGGATAGCGTCTCTCCAGTTAGCCATGTTTCCGTGAAGCAAAGAACGTTACAGTCTCTGATGTCCCTCTGGAATGCTACCCTTGCTCGGATTTCATCAACCTTGTTGTCAAGAGACTGGACATTGGCAAGAAGAATGCTAGGGAGTGGTGGACGATTCGGGGAGTTTCTCCCATTCTTCTCTGCAGATCCTCTCAAGCTCTGTCAGGTTGGATGGGAGCATTGCTGCACAGCTATTTTCAGGTCTCTCCAGAGATGTTTGATCATGTTCAAGTCCGGGCTCTGGCTGGGCCACTCAAGGACATTCAGAGACTTGTCTTGGCTGTGTGCTTAGGGTCGGTGTCCTGTTGGAAGGTAAAACCGTTGCCACAGTCTGAGGTCCTTTGTCAAGACTCTTTCTGTACTTTCATCAGACCAGAGAATCTTGTTTCTCATGGTCTGTGAGTCTTTAGGTGCCTTTTGGCAAACTCCAAGCGGGCTGTCGTGAGCCTTTTACTGAGGAGTGGCTTCCGTCTGGTCACTCTACCATAAAGGCCTGATTGGTGTAGTGCTGCAGATATGGTTTTCCTTCTGGAAGGTTCTCCCATCTCCACAGAGGAACTCAGGAGCTCTGTCAGTGACCATCGGGTTCTTGGTCACCTCCCTGACCAAGGCCATTCTCCCCCGATTTCTCAATTTGGCCGGTCAGCCAGCCCTAGGAAGAGTCTTGTTGGTTCCAAACTTCTTCCATTTGAGAATGATGGAGGCCACTGTGGTCTTGGGGACCTTCAATGCTGCAGAAATGCTTTGGTACCCTTCCCCAGATCTGTGCCTTGACACAACACTGTCTTTGATCTCTACAAACAATTTGTTCGACCTCATGGCTTGGTTTTTGCTCTGATATGCACTGTTAAATGTGGGACCTTATATAAACAGGTGTGCCTTTCCAAATCATGTCCAATCAATTGAATTTATCACAGGTGGACTCTAGTCAAGTTGTAGAAATGATCAATGGAAAGAGGATGCAACGGAGCTAAATTTCGAGGCTCATAACAAAGGGTCTGAATACTTATGTATATAAGGTATTTCTGTATTCAAATGTTATAAATTTGCAAACATTCCTAAAAACCTGTTTTCACTTTGTCATTATGTGTCACATTCGTAATAAGGAACACCCCCTAGTCACGACCTGACCTACTACACCATAGAGAACCAAGGGCTCTCTATGGCCAGGGCGTGACAATTATGTGTAGATTGATGAGGAAAACTTTTAATTGAATCAATTTTAGAATAAGTCTGTAACGCAACAAAATGTGGAAAAAGGGAAGAGGTCTGAATTCTTTCTAAATGCAATGTATGTCTTTTATTAACTGACAAATCAGATCAATCAATCTATCCAAACTGTGCAGTGGCCAAACCTTCGATACTGGGTAAGCTTATAAGTTAGGGAGGGATGTAATTTATTTTTGTCGATAACCTTTAATCAGGTCTGTATTTTCCTATTTACTGTGTTGTTGAAAACGCAAACCATGTAATTGAATTGACAAAAGTTGTTAAGCTTTATTTTGAGTTAAATCTATGAGGGGTGGGTGATACATTTTATTTATGACACCTTGAGTTGAACCAGCACATGTCCCTAACTATTTAGCAGTCTATGGCTATTTATCTGTCTTATTAGCCTGTTGGTATGAGAGCCGATGCACCGGTGCCATGTGTCGGACAATAGCAGAGAGAACAGTCTATGGCTTGAGTGGTTGAAGTCTTCTGCAATTTTTCGGGCCTTCCTCTAACACCGCCAGATATAAAGGTCCTGGATGGCAGGGAGCTCGGACTCAGTGTACTGGGCCATCCGCACCACCCTCTGTAGAGCTTTGCGGTTGAGGGTGGTGCATTTGCCATAACAGGCTGTGATGCAGCCTTGTCTTCTCCAACGTCTTACCGCTTATCTCACCTCTTGCTTTCTTAATTGCTCTTATTGACTCTGTGCTGTTGTTACGTTCCCCAGTTTCTGTGTTGTGGTTTGTGTATTTGTATGTATTTCAGGAAATGGCTTCCTGGAATCCCCCAAGCAGCTGATTGGTTGACTCCATGGCTAATTGGAGCTGACCCCGCCCCCTCGTCAGGATACAGCTGTATCCCATTAGACTCCTTCTCCAGCTATAAAAGCCAGTGTTCTGTTGCTCAAAGGAGATGATTTCTGAGAGAAGAGGGTAATATCATGTGTTGGTTGTTGTTAGGCGAGAGATGATTAGTGTGTCCTGTGTTGGTTGAGTGATCGAGCTGATTGGTTGTGTGTCAATAGGACGCAGTGATTTTATTATATGTTGTTTTTGTTATTCTGTTTTTGTTCCCAAGAGGGGAAGGGGAAGGCACCTTGGGAGAGCTTAGGCAAGAGGCCTGCGGGCATACATATACCCGTAGTATATACTCTATGTACACTAGGTAAAACCTGGGCGGACCACCCCCTGTATTTTGGTTAGTGCACCAGGTGGTGTTAGTTAGGTAAGTAGTGGGTAGGCAGGTAAGGTAGGAGAGGGTGCTTTGATATTTACTTTCTTTGCTTAGGTTCCGTTCAGCCTCTTTTCCCCAACATTACCATGTAATGGAATCAATTCCTAGTAAATGGTCAATTCTCTACCTTTTGTCATCCTTACTCGCACCTACAGTCCCATACCTCTTTCACTCCATGGGGAGTTGAGTTGTAGCAGAGTGTTGCGTTCCCTCTTCCTAGAGGCATACGTAACAGCTGTCATGTTCGGTCAGCCCAGCAGACCATGAAGTTAAGACCTGAAGTTGTCCTCTGTTTATTGGCAAGAATGGGGTAGTAAAGCTGGACAAGGAGCTAAAGTATTCACCACTCAAATCAAATGTTTGTCACGTGCCGAATACAACAACCTTACAGTGAAATGCTTACTTCCAAGCCCTTAATCAACAATGCAGTTAAGAAATATAAGTAACAAAAAATTAAATCGCAGCAGTAAAATAACAATAGAGGCCCCGGCTGTGCTTCCCTTTGTAGTCTGTAAAAGTTTGCAAGCCATGCCACATCCGACGAGCATGTAGTACAATTCGATCTTAGTCCTGTATTGACGCTTTGCCTGTTTGATGGTTCGTCGGAGGGCATAGCGGGATTTCTTATAAGCTTCCGGGTTACGGTTCCTCTCCTTGAAAGCATCAGCTGTGCACTTTAGCTCCTTGCGGATGTTTCCTGTAATCCATGGCTTCTGGTTGGGGTATGTACGTACAGTCACTACGGGGGCGTAGTCATCGATGCACTTATTGATGAAGCCAGTGACTGATGTTGTGTACTCCTCAATGCCATCGGAAGAATCCCGGAACATAGTCCAGTCTGTGATAGCAAAACAGTCTTGTAGCTTAGGATCTGCTTCATCTGACCACTTTTTATTGGCCGAGTCACTGGTGCTTCCCGCTTTAGTTTTTGCTTGTAAGCAGGAATCAGGAGGATAGAATTATGGTCAGATTTGCCAAATGGAGGGCGAGGGAGTGCTTTGTAGGTGTCTCTGTGTGGAGTAAAGGTGGTCTAGTTTCTTTCCTTCTGGTTGCACATGCTGGTAGAAATGAGGTAAAACTGATTTAAGTTCCCCTGCATTAAAATCCCCGACCACTAGGAGCGTCACCTCTAGATGAGGGTTTTCCTGTTTGCGTATGTCCATATACAGCTCATTGAGTGTGCCAGTCTCGGTTTGTGGTGGTAAATAGACAGCTACCAAGAATATAGATGGTGTGGGTCTACAGCTTATCATGAGATACTCTCTACCTCATGCGAGCAAAACCTTGAGACTTCCTTAGATATCGTGCAGACAAATTAAGTTTGTTTTTTCTTTTTACAAAAACAAACATGACATCAACAGGCATAACAATACTGTGGCTTCACTTGACTTCAATTGAACGACTAACTCATTGTCATTAGTCTGTCGCTGAGATGAAATGGGTACAAAATATCATTAATAAAGGCTCAAATACAGTGAAAGTTTATTGAACCAGGGAGCTCCAACAGCACAGAGTAGTTAAGCGCTGCAAACTCTTTGTTGATAAATTCTGCAAACTGCTTGCTCACGTTTCAAAATCCGGGTTACTAGTACAAATCTATCAGAGAGACCAATAACAAGGTTAGATTACAGAAAGAAACAGAACTGACACCACAGCATAGAGATGTACACAGTTGGCTATGCTTAAGGAAACTTGTATAACCAGACTTCATGCCCTCCCTGTTGATGGCAGTGGGCCGACTGCTTAACTGCTTAAGAATAATCTGATTTCCCCACAGGGGAAGGTTACATTAGGGCAACAGTTTTATCATGAAATGTGAAATACATTCTTCTATGTTACATAATAACTGTGGGGTGCTGGCGGGATCTTGGTATTGAATCCAGGTAGGGATGGTAAATGGCATGCCACACCATGTCTCTCAAACAAAGTCTAAATACCGGTGATGGTAAGACACAAGGAAATGCCTAGAGTTTTCAGTGGCAGCCTTGTCAAGCCTTGTCCAGAGTAGTATTCTATATGACTCCATAGTAGGAGTGCCAAGTCTAGGACAAAAAGGCTTCTCAACAGTTTTACCCCCAAGCCATAAGACTCCTGAACAGGTAACCCGGGCTATTTGCATTGTGTGCCTCCTCCCAACCCCTCTTTTTACACTTCTGCTACGCTGTTCATCATATATGCATAGTCACTTTGACCATACCTACATGTACATACTACCTCAATAAGCCTGACTAACTGGTGTCTGAATATAGCCTTGCTACTCTTTTTTTCAAATGTCTTTTTACTGTTTTATTTCTTTACAGTACCTACACATACTTTTTATTTATTTTTCTTTGCATCATTGGTTAGAGCCTGTAAGTAAGCATTTCACTGTAAGGTGACTCCAGCATAGGATTGCCTATATGACTACAGAGTAGGATTGCCTATATGACTACAGAGTAGGATTGCCTATATGACTACAGAGTAGGATTGCCTATATGACTACAGAGTAGAAGGCGGCAGCATAGCCTTTTATTTTTTTATTTGACCTTTATTTAACTAGGCAAGTCAGTTAAGAACAAATTCTTATTTTCAATGACAGCCTAGGAACAGTGGGTTAACTGCCTGTTCAGGGGCAGAACGACAGATTTGTACCTTGTCAGCTCGGGGTTTGAACTTGCAACCTTCCGGTTACTAGTCCAACACTTTAACCACTAGGCTACCCTAGCCTAGTGGTTAGAGTGTTGGACAAGTAACAGAAAGGTTGCAAGATCGAATCCCAGAGCTGACAAGGTAAAAATCTGTCATTCTGCGCCTGAACAAGGCAGTTAGCCTAGGAACAGTGGGTTGTCATTGAAAATAAGAATGTGTTCTTAACGGACTTGCCTAGTTAAATAAAGAAAAAATGACTACAGAGTAGAATTGCCTATATGACTCCAGGGTAGGATTGCTTATATGACTCCAGGGTAGGATTGCCTATATGACTCCAGGGTAGGATTGCCTATATGACTCCAGGGTAGGATTGCCTATATGACTCCAGGGTAGGATTGCCTATATGACTCCAGGGTAGGATTGCCTATATGTCTCCAGGGTAGGATTGCCTATATGACTCCAGGGTAGGATTGCCTATATGACTCCAGGGTAGGATTGCCTATATGTCTCCAGGGTAGGATTGCCTATATGACTCCAGGGTAGGATTGCCTATATGACTCCAGGGTAGGATTGCCTATATGTCTCCAGGGTAGGATTGCCTATATGACTCCAGGGTAGGATTGCCTATATGTGTATTTGTTGAAGCTAAAGCTACACCATATCTCTCAAGCAGTGGTGGAAAAAGTACTCGACTGACATATTCGAGTAAAAGTAAAGATACCTTCATAGAATATGACTCAAGTAAAAGTCACCCAGAAAAATAATACTTGAGAAAAAATCTACAAGTATCTGGTTTACAATGTACTTAAGTACAGTACTCAATTCTCATACTTAAGTAAATGCTATGCATCAAATTCATTAAAATAAGAAAAACAGAATGCATTTCCTTGTTTATATTTATTTATATACAGACAGACAGGGGTACACCAACACTCAGACATTATTTGCAAACAGTATTTGTGTTTAGTGAGTCTGTCAGACATTAAGTTTGCTAGTAGGTGCGGGAATTGGACCATACTTCTATTCTTTATAGAGTACTTTTTGGTGTCAGGGAAAATGTATGCAGTAAAAAGTAAATGTTTTTTTTTAGGAATGTAGTGGGGTAAAAACGGTCAAATATAAATAGTAAAGTGCAGATACCCTAAAAAAACGACTTAAGTACTTTTACGCCACTGCTCTCAAACAAAATCAATATGAAAAGTGACAGAAAAACATACAGTACAAGTCAAAGCTCAGAGGGAGAAGGGTTGTCAAAATACTACACACACAGTAGGGTTGCCTAGGCCCTATATGTATACAAGGAAGTGGTGCATTAGAGTGTATTTACATTGATCTTTCAAATGAAGAAAGATCTTTCTCTGAAATATCACCTGTCTTAACCTAAGCAACCTAAGCCCAAACCTAGCACACAGAAAGCCCACAGTATAGCTGGCATGTTAAAAAGCAACGTGACGATAGGCACCTGGATGCAAAGAGTAAACACTGAACACTTCTCAAAGACACAAAGAGTTTTTGTGTTGCCCATCCCAGGAGGCTGGGTTGGGCAACAAAGCCTGACGCACATGTCATCCCAATGACCATGAGGAGGAACTCTTCCTTTAACGTTTGTTTCAGAGGGCATTTCTCAAACATACTGTACTTCATATGCTTAATTCATATGTTTCTACTGAGCCATTTACTTTATGATGGTATTCTTATCTTGTATTATTCCTTATTGTTGTTGCGTTGTCGAGAAGGAAACTGCAAGAAAGCATTTTGTTGGACAATGTATACCTTGCGTATCCTGCACATACAACTAATAAAACTTGAAACTTGCATTTGTATGCCAGGGATCATGAATGCATGGACTATGTAGAGATGATATGCACCCTAATCAGGTGATGAAAATGTGAGTGAGTGAATGAATGCACAAGCGGTTTCTGGGGGGGAATTCCCATGAAATGTAGAGGGGAGAGTTTCCGCCACAGGAAAGGAAGATCCAGAATTACCTCTGCTGCAGAGGATAAGTTCATTAGAGTTACCAGCCTCAGAAGTTGCAGTCCAATTAAATGCTTCACAGAGTTCAAGTAAGAGACACATCTCAACATTAACTGTTCAGAGGAGACTGCGGCGTGAATAGGCCTTCATAGTCAAATTGCTGCAAATAATCCATTACTAAAGGACACCAATAAGAAGAAGATACTTGCTTGGGCCAAGAAACACGAGCAATGGACATATCTGTCCTTCGGTCTGATGAGTCCAAAATTTTGATTTTTGGTTCCATCCGCTGTGTCATTGTGAGATGCAGAGTAGGTGAACAGATGATCTCTGCATGTGTGGTTCCCACCGTGAAGCATGGAGGAAGAGGTGTGATGGTGTGGGGGTGCTTTGCTGGTGACACTGTCTGTGATTTGTTTAGAATTCAAGGCACACTTATTAACCAGCATTGCTACCACAGCATTCTGCAGTGATACGCCAACCCATCTGGTTTCGGCTTAGTGGGACTATCATTTGTTTTTCAACAGGACAAGGACCCAACACACCTCCAGGCTGTGTAAGGGCTATTTGACCAAGAAGGAGAGTGTTGGAGTACTGCATCAGATGACCTGGCCTTCACAATCACCCGACCTAAACCCAACTGAGATGGTTTGGGATGAGTTGGACCGCAGAGTGAAGAAAAAGCAGCCGGGAAGTTCTCAGCATATGTGGGAACTTATTCAAGACTGTTGGAAAAGCATTCCAGGTGAAGCTGGTTCAGAGAATGCCAAGAGTGTGTACAGTTGTCATCAAGGCCAAGGATGGATACTTTGAAGAATCAAAATATAAAACATATTTTGATATGTTTAACACTTTATTGGTTACTACAGGATTCCATATGTGTTATTTCATAGTTGTGATGTCTTCACTATTATTCTACAACATAGAAAATAGTTAAAATAAAGAAAAACCCTTGAATGAGTTGGTGTGTCCAAACTTTTGACTGGTACTGTATGTAAACGTGTGGTATGCAGGATCAAACTTTTGACTGGTACTGTATGTAAACGTGTGGTATGCAGGATCAAACTTTTGACTGGTACTGTATGTAAACGTGTGGTATGCAGGATCAAACTTTTGACTGGTACTGTATGTAAATGTGTGGTATGCAGGATCAAACTTTTGACTGGTACAGGATCAAACTGGACGGCAGTGGGTGAAGGGAGTTTTTTCAGGAGTTACAGAAATTGTTAACATGAAAGACATAAAGGACCACTTGAAGGAGGCTCTGTTATTGAGGCAAAACGCCTCCAGATGACATGAGAGTGGAAGTAGGTGGATAGCCTGTCAGTGCTACTAAAGTTGAGGATCTGGTACAGCCAGAAAAAGTTAGGATTGGGTATATGAGTTACCATGTGCCAGCATATGTTCCGAAACCATTGTGTTGCTATAACTGTCAAAGGTTTGGGAATGTAAAGGCAAAAGGTGCGAAGTGTGGGGGAGAACATGCATATGGGGAATGTGGATATGGGGTCCAGTTAAAGTGTAGTAACTATGGGGGTTGTTCAGTGATGAAAAGACAGGTGGAAGTGCAGTAGGTGAGGAGTGAGTGAAAAATCTTGCATGCAGAAGCAGTGAGGGTAGAACACGCGGAAACAATCTGGGCACCTAGAAGAGCAGGTATTCCAGGGCAGGTCAGGATGCAGGTTGGACGTGATGTACAGAGAAGAATGGGGGTGAACACAAGAATGGTAATAGACATGAGGAAGGTTTGTTACATTTGGGACTGTTACAATTGCATAGAACAATTACAATCAAAGACTAAGATACAGATCATAGTGGGGCAGGCAATGAGGTATTTTGGGATCACAGGACTGACAAAATGACCTCAATAAGATTGAGAATCAGTCCAGCCAGGAATCATGTACTGGTTCATTTTCATAATAATCTAATCAAAATGTATTTGTCACATGCGCCAAATACAACAGGTGTAGACCTTACAGTGAAATGCTTACTTACAAGCCCTTAACCAACAATGGAGTTTTAAGAAACCCCCCCCCCAAAAAATACAAAATAAACTAAACAAATAATTAAAGAGCAGCAATAAAATAACAATAGCGAGACAGAGTCAATGTGTGGGGGCACCGGTTAGTGGAGGTAATTGAGGTAATACGTACATGTAGGTTGAGTTATTAATGTGACTATGCATAGATAATAACAGAAAGTACCAACAGTGTAAAGGAAGGGGTGGGGGCAATGCAAATAGTCTGAGTAGACATTTGATTAGATGTTCAGCAGTCTTATGGCTTGGGGGTAGAGGCTGTTTAGAATCCTCTTGGACCTAGACTTGGCACTCCTGTACCACTTGCCATGCGGTTGCAGAGAGAACAGTCTACGACTAGGGTGGCTGGAGTCTTTGACCATTTTTAGTGCCTTTTCGACCTTTAGGGCCTTTCCTCTGACACCGCCTGGTATAGAGGTCCTGTATGGCAGAAAGCTTGTATTGCCTTGCAGTCGGAGGCTGAGCAGTGTTAATCCTTCAATGGAATGCCAGAAGTTTGATGACTAATGGGCAATAGTTCAAACAGTTTCTTGAGGAGTTACCAGCCAAACCTGATGTGATTTGTCTCCGGAAGACATGGCTTAAAGATGATCCTATTGTTTACGGGGGAGAAAGAGTAACACAGTTCCCTGGTGGACTGAAGAGTCTAGACAAGCAAGGAAGTGTAGGAACAGGGTTTTCAGAATGTTGAAAAGGTCCCAGAATTACCAATGCCTGATACAGTATAAACAAGCACAAGCAGTAGTAAGGAGGATCATTAAGACAGCTAAGACGGAGTATTGGCACCAGTTATGTGGAAACATAGGCAGGATCACTCCTGTGGGAGAGGTATGTGGAAAGATTAAGATAGGTGGGGCCAGATGAGATTGGGATATCTCTATGCTGAAAAGTGTGGAAATTGCTGCAGTGAGAGATATAGAGAAGGCAGGTGAGACCTGATATTGAGAGATCATTGTTTGTGGATTATGGGGCACTGTGGAAGATAGTGAGAAATATTACCCATACAGCCAGAAGAGTTCATGAAGTGATTAGTGAAGTTGAGCAGTGGTCCCTCACTGTGGAAGATAGTGAGAAATATTACCCATACAGCCAGAAGAGTTCATGAAGTGATTAGTGAAGTTGAGCAGTGGTCCCTCACTGTGGAAGATAGTGAGAAATATTACCCATACAGCCAGAAGAGTTCATGAAGTGATTAGTGAAGTTGAGCAGTGGTCCCTCAGGTGGGGCTTCAAGTTTTCAGTTGAGAGAAAACAGACTGTGTTTTTTTTGTAGAAGGAAGGGGGGGATATACTTGAAGGAATCTGGAGAGGGTGTGAACGTTTAGGTTCCTGGGGGTCTGGTTTGACACTCGATTGACATGGGCGGCACATATTAACAGAGTAGTTGTCAAAGGAAAGAAAATACTGAATGTGATGCGTTGCCTGTCAGGAATGGAGTGGGGGGCAGATCGAATGGTGTTGAAAATGCTATACATAATGCTGTTAAGGTCAACACTGGATTATGGAAGTATAGCATATGGAACAGCAGCTCAGACATCTTTTAAAAAGCTAGATGTAATCCTGGCCCAAGCCTAAGAACCTCTCCGCTCTCACGGCCTCCTCTGTGGCAGCGATGCAGGTAGAGTTGGGAGAGATGCCGATAAAATTAAAACAACAGCTAGCCATGACATATTCCGGAAATCTACAAGGACATAAGGTTACACATCCTACAAAAAAAGGTTATCTTAGAGTGCTGGAAACATGAATGAAATCTGAATACAAGCTTCAGGTGGATAGGCAATGGCATGGTGAAAGAGATGGGGTTGTTTGGGAGGGAGTTTATCCCTTCTGTGGTTCTTCCTGCTATCCCACCTTGGTTTCTTTCTCAGCTATTGATAGATCTAGGGTTGTTTGAGAGGGTAAGAGATGTTGAGGAAGGAGTAGATTCAGTTGTATGTGAACATTTTAACAACACAATACTATGCTTTCTTGAATATATTCACAGATTGATCTAAGGACCCTAAAACAAGGAGGACAGGTGCAGCTTTTAGTGTTTCTGAGTTTAAGGTGGCAGTGACAAAAGAGCAACGGATCATTTATCTGTTTACACAATGGAATTGTTGGCCATACTATTGGCTGCAGAGTGGGTGGAGGAGGTGAGGCCAAAATGAGTAGTCATCTGATCTGACTCCTGTGCAGCACTGATGAGCTTAAATTATTTTGTGTCTCAGAGCAGACATAATGTATTGTATGAGGTTATGCAGTGCTTGTATAGGGTGAGACAGATGGGGGTAATTGTGATGTTCCTCTGGGTACCAGCTCATGTGGGAGTAGAGGGGAATGAGGAGGTGGATGTTATCGCCAAGCAGGCTCTTAAACATCCTAATGTTGAGATGGAATTATCAATCAGTAAAGCAGAAGTCAAGGGTTTAATAAGAATAGTGGTTAAAAACAAATGGCAAGAGCTGTAGAACAAGGAGAGAAAGGGAAGTCACCTGTATAAGATCCAGGAAAAGGTGGTGGCAGGGAGGTCCTCAGGCCGAGAGAGAAGGGAGGAAAGTGTAGTCACAAGTCTGAGATTTGGACACACAAGGCTCAATAGTACATTGAAATTGGTGGGAAAACATCAGACTGGGAGGTGTGATCATTGTCAGGAGGAGATGGAACATGTTCTATTTCAGTGACAGAAATATGGGAGGGAAAGGGCGCGATTGTTATTAGATTTGATGAGTAATAGTGAACTGCTGGGGAAATCTTCAGGGGATGTAGTATTTAATTTTGTATTTAGTTTCCTTAGGGAGACGAGAATATTTGGTAGGATTTAGACCTTCACTGTCTCTGGTCCACACTCCAGTCCAGTTGGTGATGGTAATGCACCTTAAAGATGGTTGCCGACCACCATATAAAATCCACAGAAGTAGAAGAAACCACACGCACGCACGCACGCACGCACACACACACACACACCCCGCACCAAATAATTCCTTAAACAGCATCCATCTGAGGACCAGCAGTATGCGTCATTGACCAAAAGAGAGTTATTATCTGATGTTATTGTCTTACTTTTTACTTTAAGGGCTCCCGAGTAGTGCAGCAGTCGAATTTGTTCTTAACTGACTTGCCTAATTAAATTAAAATGTAATTGTTCTATAGTTTCTAATTTATCAGATTGTGTTTGACCCTTGCTTTACTGCCCCAGTGTTTGCCTATGCTACTTAGCCTTTAGCATTTAGCATATTGTTGATTCAAGTAATGCTACTTATTTATTTGTTGTAGAATTATGTGAGATATTATATTGTTGTAGCATTTAGCCTTTATCCTTTAAACTATTGGCCACTTACGTTACTGCAATTTACTTTAGCACTTTTGAGGTAGCATCACATGGGAAATGTGTATTGTTGAACTGTGTAAAGCCAGGATATTTGAAGCCTGATTAATTTTTTTGTGATTATGTTGAATATGATGTGCCACTTGTTTCCTTTCATTCTCAGAAGCATGCATACAATTGTCCTCTGAAGATTGTACTGGCAAAATAAAGCTGATCAAAGAGAAGTCCTGAATTTGAGTAGCTCTGACAGGAGCCCTTTGGCGGCCATCACCATTCACACAACCAGCTATACAGTCCTTTCAAGCTGGACCGTTTCTTACGTGGTGCTTCAAGATCGATTTGGTGGCTACCAAAAAGGATGGATTCCGGACATTCACATTCAGCCGGCTCTCTGCTAGACTTATGGGCAGGACGTCCTGTTCAACAGCTCCAACCACCAAAGCGGTTAGGCTATGAGCAACTTCACCTGGAGGTTGGCAACCTCCTCAGAGCTGATGCACCTACCAGCTTACCACCAGTACGACCAGTGCACAGCAGGGAAGCTGAACCAGCCACAAGAGCTGACGGGCTAACCCCCTATGCAACAGGAAACTCTGAACATGTAGTCACTGAGAGAGCTTGTGGAGTCAGTGTCTAAAGTTGAAATGGAGGAGACGGCAAAGGCTAAGCAGCTTAGAAGCCAACTGCTCCAGTACGAGAGGCGCCAAAAAAGGTGTCAGGAGATGCTTGACCACATTACTTCATTCCTCTTGGAGGAGAGTCACAGTCAGTCAACCCCTGGTCATAGTCAGGCCCAAGCCTCAATGCCAGTACAGATAGCACAACCTCAGCCATCAGGCAACTCAACTCCAATACAGCTAACTTAAAGGGGAACTGCACCTGCTGATTTGACCTCGTTTTTAGGCTTGCTCCTCAAGAAATGCTGGCGGTCCTGACAGAACCCAAGAGTGAATTGCTTTGCTGTTGTGGTTTGATGTGAGTGTTTCTTGGGTGTGTCCTTGCCACCACCAAGACACACCCATCACATCCAGCCTCGCTAGCATTATCAAATGAAAACGTTACATAACCAGCATTATCTACACAATACACCATAAACTTATGAGATTCTACCCAAAATCATATCTTTTACTGAGTCATGGCTGGACTGTTCTATTAGTTATTCTGAATTTTAAATTGAGAATGACATGATTTTGTGGAAAGATGGCTTGAAGGGGGAGAAGTCTGTGTACATAAGAGCAGACATTTGTTTTAACCATACTTGATCTTAAACATGAACTTGTTGAGGCTGTTTCTGACAGGTCCATGATATCCCAGAGTGGGGCTGTGATATGAGTAACCACTTTATAATTTATTGCACAAGGAAAAGACAGAGAAAGTTGTTTAATCAACATAAAACAATCAAGGTCAAATCATTCAAGAATTACAACAAGGACAATTTCACCTGTTTAAATGAAGTTGACTGGTCACACATACTGCAGTGTAATGATAGAGAAAGCTTGGGACATTTTTAAAGGATTTTTAAATGTTATTGACTTTGTTGCACCCATGAAGCAGATGTCTGGACCATGGATGAATAATGTCATTTGTTATGCTATCAACAAGAGAGAAGGCTTTTTAGAATTCAGGAAGTCTACAGATCAGTCTGATTTGATTATTTTCAAGAAATTGAGATATGAGGTGAGAAAAGTTAATGAGGCAAAGAGGTTATACTTCCATGACAAAATTGAATAACACAGGAACAATCCAAAGACACTTTGGCACTCTCTGAAACAGCTGGGCTACAGCAAAAGGCTCAAAACCAAAGTCTGTAATGTCAGTCTAAGCAGAAATGGGGAGATTTTATCTGACAGGATCAAGGTGGCAGACAGCTTTAGGGGGTGCTGGAGGACTCATTTTATTTAGGTAAGGTTTCACAATGCAAAAGAACTAAGCGCTTAGCTGAACTAAAATATTCTAAAGCAACTGGTCTGGACAATATGCCTGCCAGGTTTGTAAAATACACTGCTGAACATATGTTCCCTTGCATCACCCATATCATAGATCTCTCAATAGAACAAGGGAGGGTTCCATATGACCTGAACCTTGCTAGGGTTATACCGCTACACAAGAAAGGTAGTAAAGCAAGGCCTTAGATACTGTAGACCACCAGATACTACTCTACAAGCTAAGAGACCTAGGTTGAAGCAGCAAACAAATAAATGAAGAATAAACGAACCGTGACGACCTATAGTGCTCACAGGCAACTATACATAGACAACATCCCATAACCCACAGGTGGACAAAATGCTACTTAAGTATGATCCCCAATTAGAGACAACGATAACCAGCTGCCTCTAATTAGGAATCCTACAAATCACCAACATGGAAAATCAAACATAGAACCCCACATAGAAAATATAAACTAGAACAACCCCCCAGTCATGCCCTGACCTACTCTACCATAGAAAATCAAAGCTTTCTATGGGCAGGACGTGACAAGTTGAGAACCAGCTCAGTGCAG
Source organism: Oncorhynchus tshawytscha (assembly GCF_018296145.1). Lineage (NCBI taxonomy): Eukaryota > Metazoa > Chordata > Actinopteri > Salmoniformes > Salmonidae > Oncorhynchus > Oncorhynchus tshawytscha. Next base: position 46,378,742 of record NC_056447.1, on the reverse strand, counting down.
AACTGACAAGTATCACTATCTGGCTGTCAGGCAACAAGCTCTCTTCATTTGGGGAAAACAGAGTTAATTTGATTTGGCTCTAAGATTAGGTTAGGCAGATCACCAGGCTTTAGAGTCATGGTTGGTGACAGCAGTTACAGCCAAGAACTGTGTTAAATACTTAGGCTGTGAACTAGAAAGGTTCCTGACAGGGGAGAGCATGGGTCAGAAAGTAACTGTAAAGGTCAACCAGAAAGCCACATTTCCATATAAAATAACATTGAAAACACTTGCAGCTGTGTAAGTGCAGCCTCACTTTGACTATGCATGCATTACTTGGTACAGTAGCTCTTTCTAAATGAATCAAGAACAAGGTACAGACAGCTCAGAATAAAATGTCAAGGGTAATTCTGAATCTTAGCCCTCTGGCTCTTGTTTGCCCTTCTCAGCTCTGTGAACTCCATTGGCTATCGGTTTATAAAAGGGTCATTCAGCTGAAGCTGGGATTGGCCCATAAAAATCATGTATGATACAGTCCCCCAGTATCTGAAGATCCATCTTACTGCTGTTAGGGACTCTCATTCCTACTCCACGAGAGGCAGTGCCACAGATTTTGTGCCATGACTATTCAAGAGCGGTACTGGCCAGAAAACGTTTGTATATACGGCAGTGGTAGAGTGGACCAGTTTCTGCCAGTCTTAGGTTCAAACACTCCTGCAACGCTTGGTTAATGTTACGATAGCCTCCTAGCCAAGTGTAAAGCCACTATGCGCTAGTGGAGTGATTTGTTAGATGTATATATTTGCTTTTGATGTATAAATCTAAATATGTGGACATTGTGTATGATTGAACATATGGCACACAGTGCCCATGTCATTTGTTTTGCCATGCAGCCACTTGCCTACTAATAGACGACCACAATCGAAGGCTGACTTTTTGTGTGCGTAATCCTCTGTAATTTTGGCACTGTATTCGTTCCCTGTTGTGGCTCCTTTATTTAATTTTTATTGTAATTTTAAAAAATATATAATCAAACCTAGTAGGTAACCCTACTACAGGTACAAAAGACAATCCCCCCCTGAGAGCAGTCCGCCTGAAACTAGGGGCTTCCCACTTGGACCCTGAAGTCCTACAACTGGGTAAAACTCAACCACAAGTTAGCAGTCTTAACCTGGAAGTTGTTCCAACTCCCTACACCTTCAGACTCAGCCAGGCCTTCAAATGAGCAACCTGCCCTGTTGAGAACACTGGGGAGGGGGGTGACAGACCCCTTCACCCTATCCAGACTGCATATCAGACAGAAGAAAATAGTGCAACAGGTGACAGTTCAGCAGAGTGCAACACTGACACTACAGCAGAAACCCAAGCCTATCCAACATGCAGTGGGGAGAACAAGTATTTGATACATTGCCAATTTAGCAGGTTTTCCTACTTACAAAGCATGTAGAGGTCTGTAATTTTTTATCATAGGTACACTTCAACTGCGAGAGACGGAATCTGAAACAAAAATACAGAAAATCACATTGTATGATTTTTAACTAATTAATTAGCATTTTATTGCATGACATACATCAGAAAAGTAGAACTTAATATTTGGTACAGAAACCTTTGTTTGCAATTACAGAGATCATACGTTTCCTGTAGTTCTTGACCAGGTTTGCACACACTGCAGCAAGGATTTTGGCCTACTCCTCCATACAGACCTCCAGATCCTTCAGGTTTTGGGGCTGTCGCTGGGCAATACGGACTTTCAGCTCCCTCTAGATTTTCTATTGGGTTCAGGTCTGGAGACTGGCTAGGCCGCTACCGGACCTTGAGATGCTTCTTACGGAGACACTCCTTAGTTGACCCAGCCACGACCCGTCTTCAATGCTCTTACTGCTGGAAGGAGGTTGTTGGCCAAGATCTCGCGATACATGGCCCCATCCATCCTCCCCTCAATACGGTGCAGACGTCCTGTCCCCATTGCAGAAAAGCATCCCCAAAGAATGATGTTTCCATCTCCATGCTTCACACAGGGTTAGGATGGTGTTCTTGGGGTTGTACTCATCCTTCTTCTTCCTCCAAACATGGCGAGTGGAGTTTAGACCAAAAAGCTCTATTTTTGTCTCATCAGACCACATGACCTTATCCCATTCCTTCTCTGGATCATCCAGATGGTCATTGGCAAACTTCTGACGAGCCTGGACATGCGCTGGCTTGAGCAGGGGGACCTTGCGTGCGCTGCAGGATTTTAATCCATGACGGCGTAGTATGTTACTAATGGTTTTCTTTGAGACTGTGGTCCCAGCTCTCTTCAGGTCATTGACCAGGTTCAGCCATGTAGTTCTGGGCTGATCCCTCACCTTCCTCATGATCATTGATGCCCCACGAGGTGAGATCTTGCATGGAGCCCCAGACCGAGGGTGATTGACCGTCATCTTCTTACATTTTCTAATAATTGCACCAACAGTTGTTGCCTTCTCACCAAGCTGCTTGCCTATTGTCCTGTAAGCCCATCCCAGGCTTGTGCAGGTCTACAATTTTATCCCTGATGTCCTTACACAGCTCCCTGGTCTTGGCCATTGTGGAGAGGTTGGAGTCTGTTTGATTGAGTGTGTGGACAGGTGTATTTTATACAGGTAACGAGTCCAAACAGGTGCAGTTAATACAGGTAATGAGTGCAGAACAGGAGGGCTTCGTAAAGAAAAACTAACAGGTCTGTGAGAGCCGGAATTCTTACTGGTTGGTAGGTGATCAAATACTTATGTCATGTAATAAAATGCAAATTATTTACTTAAAAATCATACAATGTGATTTTCTGGATTTTTGTTTTAAATTCCGTCTCTCACAGTTGATAAAAATTACAGACCTCTACATTCTTTGTAAGTAGGAAAACCTGCAAAATTGGCAGTGTATAAAATACTTGTTCTCCCCACTCTATGCAAGATGGACATCTGACCCACCATGGCACCACCATGCATGCCCACAGTGGTGCATTGGACTTAAAACTTCTTAAGGCTAGGGGGCACTATTTTCATGTCCGGATGAAAAGTGTGCCCAAAGTAAACTGCCTGCTACTCAGGCCCAGAACCCAGGATATGGATATAATTGGTAGATTTGGATAGAAAACATTCTAACGTTTCTAAAACTGTTACAATTATGTCTGTGAGTATATCATAACTTATTTGGCAGGTGAAACCCCAAGGACAGACCATCCAGGAAAATGTTTTTTTGAGGTCACTCTCTTTTCAATGGATTTTCTATGTGTATCTAAATTTCTTTCAGGCACTTGCTTGCAGTTCTTATTGCTTCCACTATATTTCAACAGTCTTAATAAATTGGTTGATGTTTTTCCTTTGAGAAATGAAGAAGTAGGGCTGTTCAGAATGAGGGTCGAGTCTAGTGTACTGTTGTGGTTGGGGAGCACGACCTGAAAGCTCGCTCCTCTTTGTTTTCATCCGGTATTGAATACAGTTTAAATTTGATCGATTATTTACGTTTAAAAATACCTAAAGATGGATTAGGAAAGTTGTTTGACATTTTTGGATCAAGTTTAGATACTTTGCAGTCATGTTGCGCGAGTTGGAACCAGTGTTTTTCTGGATCAAACGAGCCAAATAAATTGACATTTTGGAGATATAACGACAGAATTTATCGAACAAAAGGACCATTTGTGATGTTTGATGGACATATTGGAGTGCCAACAGAAGAAAATCTTTAAAGGTAAGGCATGAATTATATAGTTATTTCTGACTTTTGTGTCGTGTCTGGCGGGTTGAAATGTGATTTTCATGTGTTTGTTTGATGGGGTGCTGTCCTCAGATAATAGCATATTTTGCTTTCGCCGTAAAGCCTTTTGGAAATCTGACACTGTGGCTGGATTAACAAGAAGTTCATTTTTAAACCGATGTATAACACTTGTATGATTCATGAATTATTATTATGAGTATTTCTGTTTTTGAATTTGGCGCGCTGCTCAGTTAACGGGATTGGCACGTGAAGGGATCACTAAAATGTTAACAATCCAACCTATTAGTCATCTTACCTCCACTTGAGCTCCAGCTACACCACCAGATTGTACTCTCCCTCAGGCCTTACCTCTGCAGCTACAGAGGTCAACTGATCCACTCACAGGCCCTCTCATTGCAACAGGTCCCTGTTGGTGGAAAGTTGGTAATTCTAAGGGTTCCAGAGCTTCTCTTTATGGGTCCATCGGCTGGTGAGCATGCTGCTATCCCTGGAAGGTCGTTCCAGTTATGGGTTGAAGTGCTTTTCCTATGTCGACAGACTTCTCAGAAAACTGTGATAGTATCTCGGGGACAGCTTCATAGAGTTCCGACAACTGAAGGGTAAACTCAACAAGCCTTAATCCCTACAACTTGAAAGACCTGTCAAGGTGGCTTCAAGACACGGCTCAGCAGCAGCGAATCTCAACCAGACTAGTCCAGCACAATCATCAAGAACAGTGGTAGAGCACCCGCAGAGAGAGGCAGACCCCCAGGTCCAGCATTACATCCCCAGGTGCCAAAAGATCAAGGGAGAATTCAAGACCAAGACAGGTGAGTGGATTAAAGAGGGCAAACAATGCTGGAGAAATGGCCGAACCCACTTGCCTGAAGAGTGTACCACGAAGAAGCCATGTCACGATTGTGGTGGGATACATTTACAGGTGCTTCATAGAGTGGCCCAGAAAGAATCCTGTGCTCCCCCAATCATTTATCTCCAATGTCAGTGTGTACCTCCCCATTCCAACCAATTTGGTCAGGTTCTCCAGAAGGTGGTTCCAGTGCTTTTGAGAAATGGTCACTCAAGACTTTTGCGATTCTGGACAATGGAGCAGAGAGAACAGTGTTACTGCCTGAAGCTGCCCAACATCTCCAACTGTCAAGAGACCGGGAGACCCTTATCCTCCCTACTGTCAGTACTGACGTCAACCATCTCCAGGGCACAACAGTCAGCTTTGAGATAACTCCTCTCTCCAAGCCTAAAAAGAAGAATAAGTATGTGCTCCATAGTGCCTTAACTGCCACAGAGTACACCAAGGCATTAAATGAGAACCAGCAGCGGTCCATACAAGACTAGGGTGGAACCTACAAGGCTTTGAGGGCCTCCCTACCAGTCATACATGACACCAGTGCAACACGACGCCAGTGCAACAGTGCCATCTAACTTCCGCTGTCATGCCCTTTTGGACTCGATACCGTCAAGTGGAGAAGCCAAGTGCATAGGTCCTTGATGACCCTGCAGAACTAAAATGACAGCTTTACTGTCACAGTCTTAAAGAATCATATCCCAGCTGCTGCTCAGTGTGTTTCTAAAGGCACAAAAAACAGTTCCTCAGAGTAGCCGGCTCCGTAACCCTGTTCCTGAGCTGGACCACACAACCGGTCTCCAGAGAATGCAGGGAAGACTCAGCCGAATTGTGGAAAATAGTCTGGAGGAGTTACATTCAGTCATATTGGACTCATGCCGTTCAGCCACAAGGCTCCTTATCAAAGACTTTGATGACCAGTTGCTGCATCTAGGATCTGACCAGGTCTTGGCAGATATTCGCCGGCAGTATTGGATTTTTACACGGAACACCACGCAAAATCCAGATGTGCAGGTCTGGTCTAGTCTAAACTGTTCAGGTATCTGATGGTTGCCCCAGAGATGGGATTTAAAAAAATGTTGCCTCTACCTGCTTATTGTAACATGTTTGATTTTCTTTTTGTATGACTTCAGCGTCGTTGTTGTGTGTTTTGTGTATGAGGTGTATGTGTTTTGTTATTGTTGATAACTGTGGTATGCTGAAAATATTAAATACAACGTTTGAAAAAAAACGGTAGAGAAGCAGACTGTACCATCCTCATTGTTGAAACCTCAAACTCAACTCTGGACCTCGAAGCCAGTTCGACTGCATTTTTGCATTGTTCCCCTCTAATCAGGGACATTTAGACCAGGGACACCAGGTGTGTGCAAGTAATTATCTGGTAGAACAGAAAACCAGCAGGCTCCGGACCTCGTAGAATTAGGTACCCATGCCCTATAAGCTAAATTGCACTTTTACTGTAGCTATACTGTAGCAAAATGAGATCAGAAATCATGTCTGCTAATTGGCATATATTAGAATAATGATTACATTGAAATAAATGGTTGAAACATTCATAAAGTAAATTCAAGTTTATGCATGGTGGTTGAAAAGCTATGCACCACTGTACCCATAATGTCATGGCTGGCAGTATTTACTGTCCATAGTTTGAAAGAAAGTATTAAGCAGCTCTCAAGGTTTGCAATCCTTTAGGTCATTGCATGGTACAAGGAAATAGATGAATCAATTAGATTGGATTAGTGAATGCTTTGTCTCCCCTGGACACTTTCAGTCAGAGCCAGTCTGTGTGGAGTCGTCTAGCTCTTAGTTGGGCCTGAGGCTGGTCTGGCCCATTGGGAGCGCTCCCGACTCTTGACTATATACAGTACCCTCTGGTGACAGGGATTCAAGACCCACCATTGCTGCTCACCTGTGAATAATTACCTGTCTAATAGTACTACAGGTACTTAGCTCACTGCAGGTATGCATTCAGAATAGTAACATGTTGCCTTAGCTTCTCTGCAAATATGCGTTAAATTAAAACAGTGAAAGGTGGCAAAATAAACACCCATGACCTGATGCTGTTTAAGATTTGTCAGTAACTTCAAAAGATTTATTTCTTGAGACGCTGGCTAAATTTGGCATAGTTCAGAGAAATGTGATTGACAACAGGAAAGTTCATTTACAACCATCAAATACGTTAGTTTACGGTCCACTAAGTGCCTGTAAATGAATCCTTCCTTTACAAACTGTAACAAAGTCTTCAAGGGTTCATCAGTTTCAAACATACCGTAAACCAACATTAGGCTTTCACTAAATTACCCTGGCATATGGAGCTAGTTTCCAAATTTTTAGAATTGTATTCACTACTACTGTGCTCCTGCTAAATGTCCACGTTAATGCATTCTGTATGTTACACTAAGCCATACCATGTGTGTGGAGAGAACACGGTGAAGGAGAGGTACGATGAAGCAGCCAATAGAACAGGTCAAATCTAAGACTGGGTAACGCTTTACCATAAGTTGCTTTTTTCCCTGTGTGTATTTACACAGTAATGATTACATTGAGCCTAGTTTGTGACACAGTGGTATTATGTTATTACACCAGTGGAATAAGCTTAAACTGCTCAACCCCTTAATTATGCAATTTTAATTAGATTACTAAGTAGCTACCATAACATGTTAACACTATGACGCTATAACGACAGGATTAAGCTTGGAATGAAGTTTATGCTCCTCTTGCCTAACTGTAAACTGCTCAACTCCTTTATTAAGCAATAATAATGGGATTACTAAGTAGCTACCACAACATGTTAATACTATGACGCTATAGCGACAGAATCGAGCTTGGTATGGAAACACAAGCCATGCACTCTGAACTTCCAAGTGAAGTAAATCCAATGCCCAACAGTACAGTTGAGACGTTTTCTAGGAGAGATCGTCCACTCTTTTTTTTTTTGCCTGTTCCAAAGTTCCAGTCTTCGTTTTGCCATCCAGACAGACGTGGGAGTGGGTGAAAATATACACTAGACCACCACTTTCATGTATGGCCATCATTGTAAATAAGAATTTGTTCTTAACTGACTTGCCTAGTTAAATAAATAAAGGTTAAATAAATAAAACATGAAACAAAATGTATGGGAGTTGCTATCATCTTTCCAGGAATCTACAATGACTATATTAGATAAGCAAAAGTGAAAACCTTTAGTAACACCGGCCGACTCTCTTGAAAACAATTTATTTGCTTTTGATCTATAATATAATTTTTTTCTGAAAGTGATACACTAGTCAAATAACCCTAAACTATCATAATGCGTTCAAGACATTCTGATTCCTGAGGACCTTTGTGGGGTCAAAGGTCAAACAATACACCCAGACATCTAGGTGGCAACTGGTCCAGCTGTGGGAGGACAGGTGACTTTTGGTTCACAGGTGACTTTTGCTCTCAGCATGGGTATTCACATACCGTAGTATTTGTTTTTTTCCTGAATCCAGTATTCTTTTTTTCAGTTTTCCTTGCTTCATAATTCTAAAATTATAGTGTTATTTGAGATACATTATAGAACTGTTTCAGACATGCATACAGTCCAGTTGAGTCACACTGAAAACACTCAAGAGGCTGCAAATACATTAAAAAGGATAGCAAATTGCAACCCTGGGAAAGCAACATCAATGTATTGTATCTTATATTGTGAAAATCATCACATCATCCATCTTTGCGGTCCCATTCACACACTCCCTCATCCTGCTAGTATGCCCTCTGGGAAATGTAGGAAAACCTATTGCCTGTCTAGGAAACTAATGGAAAATGGGAAAAAAATCTATATAGCCTCTAATATTTTATATTCCTGTGTGAATGGGGAGTGTTCCTTTGTACTCTTACTGGAAGCAGAGAATCCAGAGGCCTTGATACATGACCACAACAACAATGTTTTCAGTTCATGGTGCTATTTAAAAAAAATGTTTTATAGCTAAGAGTCCTATAAGGGTCAATAAAGGGGGACTAATTAGGGTGTCATGTCCTACCATATGCGTCTCTGGCCAAATATTCCCAGTGTTTCATAAAAACAGATTAGTTTGTGGTGCATGTCCAAAAACCAACTGGTTATACTCATACCGTACCAGGACCTCTCCTGGTCATACCACTGGTTATACTCATACCAGGACCTCTCCTGGTCGTACTCATACCAGGACCTCTCCTGGTCATATCCGTACCAGGACCTCTCCTGGTCATACCACTGGTCATACTTGTACCAGGACCTCTCCTGGTCATACTCGTACCAGGACCTCTCCTGGTCATACCACTGGTTATACTCGTACCAGGACCTCTCCTGGTCATACCACTGGTTATACTCGTACCAGGACCTCTCCTGGTCATACCACTGGTCATACTCGTACCAGGACCTCTCCTGGTCATACCACTGGTCATACTCGTACCAGGACCTCTCCTGGTCATACCACTGGTCATACTCGTACCAGGACCTCTCCTGGTCATACCACTGGTTATACTCGTACCAGGACCTCTCCTGGTCATACCACTGGTCATACTCGTACCAGGACCTCTCCTGGTCATACCACTGGTTATACTCGTACCAGGACCTCTCCTGGTCATACCACTGGTTATACTCGTACCAGGACCTCTCCTGGTCATACCACTGGTTATACTCGTACCAGGACCTCTCCTGGTCATACCACTGGTTATACTCATACCATGACCTATATACAGTGCCTTGCGAAAGTATTCGGCCCCCTTGAACTTTGCGACCTTTTGCCACATTTCAGGCTTCAAACATAAAGATATAAAACTGTATTTTTTTGTGAAGAATCAACAACAAGTGGGACACAATCATGAAGTGGAAGGACATTTATTGGATATTTCAAACTTTTTTAACAAATCAATAACTGACTAATTGGGCGTGCAAAATTATTCAGCCCCTTTACTTTCAGTGCAGCAAACTCTCTCCGGAAGTTCAGTGAGGATTTCTGAATGATCCAATGTTGACCTAAATGACTAATGATGATAAATACAATCCACCTGTGTGTAACCAAGTCTCCGTATAAATGCACCTGCACTGTGATAGTCTCAGAGGTCCGTTAAAAGCGCAGAGAGCATCATGAAGAACAAGGAACACACCAGGCAGGTCCGAGATACTGTTGTGAAGAAGTTTAAAGCCGGATTTGGATACAAAAAGATTTCCCAAGCTTTAAACATCCCAAGGAGCACTGTGCAAGCGATAATATTGAAATGGAAGGAGTATCAGACCACTGCAAATCTACCAAGACCTGGCCGTCCCTCTAAAAACTTTCAGCTCATACAAGGAGAAGACTGATCAGAGATGCAGCCAAGAGGCCCATGATCACTCTGGATGAACTTCAGAGATCTACAGCTGAGGTGGGAGACTCTGTCCATAGGACAACAATCAGTCGTATATTGCACAAATCTGGCCTTTATGGAAGAGTGGCAAGAAGAAAGCCATTTCTTAAAGATATCCATAAAAAGTGTTGTTTAAAGTTTGCCACAAGCCACCTGGGAGACACACCAAACATGTGGAAGAAGGTGCTCTGGTCAGATGAAACCAAAATTGAACTTTTTGGCAACAATGCAAAATGTTATGTTTGGCGTAAAAGCAACACAGCTCATCACCCTGAACACACCATCACCACTGTCAGACATGGTGGTGGCAGCATCATGGTTTGGGCCTGCTTTTCTTCAGCAGGGACAGGGAAGATGGTTAGAATTGATGGGAAGATGGATGGAGCCAAATACAGGACCATTCTGGAAGAAAACCTGATGGAGTCTGCAAAAGACCTGAGACTGGGACGGAGATTTGTCTTCCAACAAGACAATGATCCAAAACATAAAGCAAAATCTACAATGGAATGGTTCAAAAATAAACATATCCAGGTGTTAGAATGGCCAAGTCAAAGTCCAGACCTGAATCCAATCGAGAATCTGTGGAAATAACTGAAAACTGCTGTTCACAAATGCTCTCCATCCAACCTCACTGAGCTCGAGCTGTTTTGCAAGGAGGAATGGGAAAAAATGTCAGTCTCTCGATGTGCAAAACTGATAGAGACATACCCCAAGCGACTTACAGCTGTAATCGCAGCAAAAGGTGGCGCTACAAAGTATTAACTTAAGGGGGCTGAATAATTTTGCACGCCCAATTTTTCAGTTTTTGATTTGTTAAAAAAGTTTGAAATATCCAATAAATGTCGTTCCACTTCATGATTGTGTCCCACTTGTTGTTGATTCTTCACAAAAAAATACAGTTTTATATCTTTGTTTGAAGCCTGAAATGTGGCAAAAGGTCGCAAAGTTCAAGGGGGCCGAATACTTTCGCAAGGCACTGTATCAGGCGGTGTGAAAGGAAGGCCCGGAAAATCATTAACGATTCCAACCACCCAAGCCAGAGACTGTTCTCTCTGCTTCCTCACAACCAGCGGTACCGGTGCGTCAAGTCTGACACCAACAGGCTCCTGAACAGCTTCTATCCGCATGCCATAAGACTGCTAACTAAATAGCTAACAAATTGACTACCAGGACTATCTGAGTTGACCTTTGTATTCTATTCTTTTTTTACTTTTTAAAATCTATGCACACTCACAGGGCCCTACACACACTGATAATCCAACACACATACAAACACTCACTCCATCATTTGCTCACAGACACACAATATGCACATACATTTATACTGACTACACACACACACCCACTCACATACAATCATTATATATATATATACTGCTGCTACTCTCTTTATCATACAGTACATCCTGATGCCTAGTAACCTTACCTCTATATGTATCTACCTCTATCGATCCAGTATCCCTCCACATTGTACTATCGTGTTCTTCTTATTTCTCAATGTTATATCTTGTGTGTTTTTGTTCTACCTTGTTATTTTTAGTACTACATTGATATTGATTACTGCATTGTTGGGTTTAGAGCTTGTAAGAGACATTTCACTGTACTTGTGCATGTGACATTACAACTTGAAACGTGTGGCTACTTTCCAACATATGCACTGTGATTATATGGCCAGAAATACATATACTGTATGTCTAGATGCAGGACAACCTAAAGATTTACCAGACCCTTTAAAATGGATATATCCATTTTGAAGAGGCTGCACTGTTGTGAACTCCCAAGGTAAACAATGTTCAAATACTGAATTAAAGATGAGTTCGCCTAAAGCAGACCGATTGGTTAGTGTAAGAACTCAGGAAAACAGACAATTGCTAGCAAAAAGATAATGACAGAGAGCCAATGGTGTAATGCTCAAGAAAATAGGACTTGTTGCCTTCTTTCTGAATACTTTTTCTACTCTTCAAGGTCTGATTTTTATGAGAAATACATCTGATATGTGTGACGTGTAAGACTACATTCTTCTGATTAGTATAGGCCCATGACTGAATTCAAATTCAAATTTGTTTCGTGCTGTGTAAGTATTGTTTTGTAGAGTAAATGTGCTTTCCTGCTCTCCACAAACAAGGTTGTTTTTCCACATTCTTTAAATCTTTTTATAGGCTTTGATTCAATAAAGTAGTGTACAACCAACAGTCCCTTTATTAATCTATTTACAGTTAGGTTCACTCAGTGTGCTCGGAACAATGCAAATGCCCATGTACACAGAATTTGAACAAAATAATGACTTGTACACATTTGCACATTGTAAAATGTTCTTAATGACCAACATATGCCAGTGATTTCTTGTATGGTAATTTATGAGTGCTTGTCAAATGGTCAACTTGTGAAGGATGTTTTCTTTTGTCTTGTGTTTTATTAGGATCCCCATTAGCTGTTGCGAAAGAAACATGACATAATACATACATTTAAAACAAAAGGCCAATTTAGGTTCACACATTGTGCCCTCTCTGATCTAACCAAAACTCCATGAGCATTGTTTTGTAATGAAAGTAATAACTTGTACACAGTGTCAAGTCATGCAGTTCTTAACGAACAACATACAGGGCCTATAGAAAGTCTACATCCCCTTGAACTGTTTTCACATTTTGTTGTGTTACAAAGTGGGATTCAAATAGATTTAATTGTCATTTTTTGTCATTGATCTACACAAAATACTCCGTAATGTCAAAGTGAAAACAAATTCTACACATTTTTACAAATTAATTAAATAAAACAATAGTTGTTAAATAGTTATTCAACCTCTTTGTTTAGGCAAGCCTAAATTAGTTCAGAAGTTACATTTAGCTTAACAAATCACATAAGTTATATGGACTCACTCTGTGTGAACTAATAGGGGTTGACATGAGGTTTTAACTACCTCTTCCTCTGTCCCCCATACACACAACATCTGTAATGTCCCTCAGTCAAGTATTGAATTTCAAGCACAGATTCAACTAAAGACCTTGACAGAGCTTGAGGAATTTTGAAAAGAATACTGGGCAAATATAGCAAAATACAGGTGTGCAAAGCTCTTATGAGACTTACCCAAGAAGACTCCAAAGGTGTTTCTTATTTGTATTGACTCAGGGGGGTGAATACTTATCTAATCAAGGTACTGTATATTAGTGTTTTATTTTTTCATTCATCTTTTTTGAAAAATGTTAGAATTTCTTCTACTTTGACATTACATAGTATTTTTGTGGATAGTTGACAAAAAAGACAAATCCCTTTTAATCCCACTTTGTAACGCAACAAAATGTGAAGGAAAAAGGGGTGTAGACTTTCTATAGGTGGTTTAGGTCCGAGATTTCTCCACCAGTGTAACGGTTCTCTTTTGGTGAAGGAGAGTCGGACCAAAATGCGGCGTGTAGATTGCGATCCATGTTTAATCAACAAACGTAAAACACGAATCAATACAAAAACTACAAAAAACGTAACAAAAACCGAAACAGCCCTATCTGGTGAAAACACAGCGACAGGAACAAAGACACTAAGGACAATCACCCACGAAAATCTCAAAGAATATGGCTGCCTAAATATGGTTCCCAATCAGAGACAATGATAAACACCTGCCTCTGATTGAGAACCACTTCAGACAGCCATAGACTTAACTAGAACACCCCACTAGCTACAATCCCAATACATACACACCACATACAAAAACCCATGCCACACCCTGGCCTGACCAAATACATGAAGATAAACACAAAATACTTCGACCAGGGCGTGACAACCAGTGTATGTGGGAATATATGCAGGTGTGTCAAATGGTCAGCTTGTGCTTCAGGATAATTTTCCTGCTCCATGTTAGGCTGTGAGCTTCAATGCTCTCCAAGGAGCTATCAGTCCAGGAGAATCTGTCATCGGCTGATGTGTGCTAACCTTGCTACCTCCTTTATAAGCTGAATCATAGCCTGGTTCCTCTCTAGGTTTCTTCCTAGGTTTTGGCCTTTCTAGGGAGTTTTTCCTAGCCACCGTGCTTCTACACCTGCATTGCTTGCTGTTTGGGGTTTTAGGCTGGGTTTCTGTACAGCACTTTGATGTGTCAGCTGATGTACGAAGGGCTATATAAATACATTTGATTTGATTTGAATCATTCATTTGTTGTCTTTAAACCTAAAAAGAATTTATGACATGAAACGGACCACAGACATGTCCTTGTTTGATGGAAACCTGAATCTCTCCTAACTTTCTCCCTCGCTCAAAATTCTCTCTCTCCCCTTACTTCTACAGTATGTGATTTAAGTCCTCATTCGTAATCATTCAGACCTAACCAAACAACAAGATAATTGGGTATAACTTATGAGGGCTGTGAAAAACAGGTGTAGTAGACAGTACTAATCAATGCGTATGGGCAGATACTAGCGTGTGAAGGTTTTGGGAGGCGGTAAGAGATAATAGTGTGAATGTAAATCACTGAAACTGTTGAAGCAAAGCCAGATAACATTGTGCCTCTAGTGAAGTGGAAAGTTTCTATTCCACTGGGTGCATGCCAAAAGCCCCGCGTCTATGACACAGTGTGTATCCCAAATGGCCCCTATTTATCATTTAGTGCACTACTTTTTTTAAAACCAGAGCTCTATTGGCCCTGGTGAAAAGAAGTGCACTACAAAAGGAATAGGGTGCCATTTCAGATGCATACCATTTGTGCTGGATGGGTTAGCATTGATTTACAATTGCCCCGAAGTCTAATGTCTTTAAGGTGATGGTAACACAGCTCATAAACTACGTTAATATCTTGACACAAGGAGAGATAGTGGAAAGAGTTGTAGCTGGATTTAAAGACCCAGTGCAGTCAAAATTCTGTTTTTCCTGTGTTATATATCCTATTGTACAACAGTTGATGAAACTAACACTGTAAAAGTGTGAAAAAAATGTGTCAGTGTTATTTCCTGATAGTTTATGGTTGAAAATACAATATACACAGGACCTTGTAATCAGCTTCGCATGGGCGGGAGGGGCGGGAGTTTCAGTTTTCCATGGTGACATCACCATGCGGTAAATTGGTTAATAACAAAGAGTTCCAAACCTGTCTGCCAATAACAGCTAGTTTTCAATTTCCCCTTCCCAACTCAGACCTCTCACTATCAACATTCTTGCTTGAGAAATAGTTTTTGGTACTTTTTAAGGTACTTAATTGTAACCCAGAAGTAATTTGATATTAATACTTATGTATGATCTTAATTGGAGCCAGTTTTCTACAGCAGGAAAATAATCCTGCTGCAACAGGAAATGTGGGAATGTGGATTTTTAGTAGAGGTTGATTATTGTTTTGTTAACAGCAAATTAAGTCCAATATGGAAATTACAAACTTTAGAAACCTGTTTAAACCTCAAATAAACTACAAGTTAGCATTTCCTGCTTAGCAGGAATATTCTCAGCAACCCAAAAAATGCCTAGTTAAATAAAGGTTAAAAAAAGGGGAAAAAATCATAAAAAAGAAAAAAAAGAAAAAAAAAAGAAAACAAAAGAGTGACCTTACTGGTTTAATGGGATGCGATGTACAGTGTAGTTTATAACACGCACATTCAACCCTTGGATTACTCCTTTGCCCTCAGTACACTGGGTCAAGGGTTAATTCCATTTGTATGTTGGTGTTCATCATTCACTCTGTTACATCCAAGACTGTAGACTAGATGTGGGTAAAGTAAGAACAGGCAAATCTTGGAGATCTGGTGCATTCCAAAAAATGTAGTCAAAGAAAATGACATTAGCGACATTAATGACATATTCCG
This sequence comes from Oncorhynchus tshawytscha, assembly GCF_018296145.1. Classification (NCBI taxonomy): domain Eukaryota; kingdom Metazoa; phylum Chordata; class Actinopteri; order Salmoniformes; family Salmonidae; genus Oncorhynchus; species Oncorhynchus tshawytscha. The sequence continues at coordinate 46,363,064 of NC_056447.1, read as the reverse complement.
TCCCCCTCCTCCCACCGGCTTAAACTTTTAGAGCTTAATTATTGCCAGCTACCTTTGGAAATCCCCACATTTTACATGTTCACATTTTACTCGTTCCGTATAATACCCGTTCTTCCTTTTGGTGAACAGTGGAGTTTTGTCCTCTGCCCAAATCTAATAGGATCACTTACAGACAATTGAAGCCATGCCAGGAGCATCATGACTCGTTTAAGGAAGAAATTCCAGCTGCCAGCCTCCAGGCCAGCGGGCAGTAATTCAATATGATGTACTTCTGGGCACAGTAAAGCTGGATAAAGGTGCTTAACATAGCCCAAGAGGTACAGTAGTTAAGGCAACAGCAGCCCAATGTTTTATGTGTTGTTCTCCTGCCCTGTAAATATGTTGTTCACCTGCATTCGATGGCAGGTTGTCTTCCTCATTGTGGTTTTAGAGACATGTGTAATACGGTTTATGCATGAACTCCTATTTGAATATTTATGAAATGCACATTCTTGTAATTGGCAACACGTTTCTTTTAACTTTTGGCTCCAGACCTACTGTATTCGCTGCACTAAACGGATGTGGGTGGAGCAATACCTACTTATGGGTGCAAATAAGAAACACTCACAAAAGCTCAGACGAATGCCAAGAGGCTGACACATACATTTTTAATAAGATAAGTGATACTAGTAAGAGTAGTGTGCAGGTTTCTCTTTTCTTAGAAGTGGTCCTATGTGTACCGTACATAACAATAAGGTGGAAATGGTAACTTATGACATGCTCTGTATTATTGATTGGTATGGTATGTAACAATTGTTTGATTGCTGCCATCCCGGAAATAGGTATTTTATATGACAGATATATTTCAATGTAACATATTGAAATTGCTTAATTCAATCTAATATTCATGATGAACTTTCTCTAATACCTCATGTTCCGAACTCTATTTTCATATTGTGGCAGGAGCTTCTTCACTTAATGAACCTATGCATCTGTCGATAGGGCACAATCCTGTACATCTATTTCTGATTAGGATGGCTATAATCCTGTTAGATTTGTGCCAGCACTGCTGCTAGGCTGGACAACCAGGCACCACCATGAAGTGGAGGTGGCAGTGCTGGGAGCGAGGCTAAGACACACATTAGCTATGTAAATCAAGGTAAATTGTCTAATCTGTATAAGCGTTGCAGAGAAAAGCTGAGAAAACTAAGAAAAGACTGAATCCTAAAATGCGCGTAACTCTAATGTTTGCACCATTTTCCCACAATATCCTGCATAATATACACAAAAGTCAGATACAACACAATATATTCCTAAATTGTCCAATGTAGCCATTTTTATCTCAATATCAAATCACTTCTGGGTAACAATTAAGTACCTTACTGTGATTGTTTTCAATTAAAATGTTCAAAAATAAACAGAAATATGCTAGGACTGTCTGGGAGTGGTCTGAGAGAGGGGCCTAATTGAAGGAGCCTAATGGGGGGGGATGTGTAACCTGAAAAGGAGCTGTAATTGGCAGAGAGCAGACTCACTTTTTTACTGGTCTATTAACTTATACCAGGCAGTCCAAAAACACCAGCCAGCCCAAAAACACCAGCCAGCCAAACAAGCTGAAATTTCAGGCGGCCTTTTCAAACGGCTACTGCACTAAAAGTGCATTATCATAATTTTCACAATTTCACAGTATTATTCCAACCTCATAGTGTGGAAATATATAAAAAACACAGGGAAATCGTGTTTTTGACTGGACTGCTCCTTTAAGCAATGAATTGGCAATGTAAGACCTCACACTTCATCCCTTTGCCAAGCATGCATTACAAAATCAGTATGTATGCTTTTATGTCAAAACCAATGAAGCAATATTTATCGGTGACCTGGATAGATTGTAGAAGGGTGTGCACTCTTGATTGCATGTTCATTGATATTTTTTGTTCCAGTTTATTCATTGTAAAAGGAATGAGTAAGATATAATAATTGGGTCGCTTATAAGAAATCCCGCTACGACGATCCATTCAACAGGCAAAGTGTCAATAGAGGACTAAGATCGAATCTTATTAAGCTGGCTCTGACACTCAACGGATGTGGCAGGACTTGCAAACTATCACGGATTACAAAGGGAAACCCAGCCGTGAGCTGTCCTGCAATCCGAGCCTACCAGACGAGCTTAATGCCTTCAATGCTCGCTTCAAGCATGAGAGCACCAGCTGTTCCGGTTGACTGTGTGATCTTGCTCTCCATAGCCGATGTAAGACCTTTAAACAGGTTCAAATTCACAAGACAGCGGGGCCAGACGGAATACCAGGACGCAAACTCAAAGCATGCGCTGAACAGCTGGCAAGTGTCTTCACTGACATTTTTAACGTATCCCTGACTCGGACTGTAATACCGACTTGTTTCAAGCAGACCACCATAGTCCCTGTGCCGAAAAATGCCAAGGTAACCTGTGGCCGCACATGATTCCAACACAATTATCAAGTTGCTGACGATACAACATCGGTAGGAGTGAGCACCGATGATGATGTGGCAGCTAATATAGAGGAGGTCAGAGACCTGGTAGTGTGGTGCCAGTCAACCAACCTCTCCCCCAACGTCAGAAAGACAAAGGAGCTGATCGTGGACTACAGGCAATGGAGAGGCAAGCACGCCCACATTCACATCAATGGGGCTTTAGTGGAGCGGGTCGAGTGCTTCAAGTTCCTCAGTGTCCACATCACTAAGGAATTAACATGGTCCACACACCCACACAGTTGTGAACACCGCCTCTTCCCCCGCAGGAGGCTGAACAGATTTGGTATGGGTCCTCAGATCCTCAAAATGTTTTACAGCTGCACCATTGAAAGCATATTGACTGGCTGCATCATCGCTTGGCTCTGAGGCCGAGCTCCCTGCCTTCCAGGACCTCTATGCAAAATTGTCAAAGACTCCAGCCACCCAAGCCATATCCTGCTCTCTCTGCTACCGCAAGGCAAGTGGTACCAGTGCACCTAGTCTGGAACCAACAGGACCCTGAACAGCTTCTAGCCCCAAGCCATTAGACTGCTAAACAAGACTGCTAAATAGCTAATCAAATGGCTACCCGGACTACCTGCACTGACCTTTTTTGTGCGCTAACTTGTGCACAAACAGATCAATAAAAACAATGTTGTCTGATCCATTTAATTGGGCTACAAAAAGGCGATACATAATGGCGAAATAGCCAATCGTTTTTTGGGGGCATCATGCATTAATTGTGATAGACTCATGTTTTACCAGTACCTCGTTCCCCCCTATTTATTTTGATGGGAGGCCATACCGGACATTACAGCCTTACTTTCACCCCTGACTAACTCTCTTGCACTGACTCTATGCACACACACTGGACTCTACCCACACACTCATACACACTTAGACGGACACCCCAACACACACATACACACACACACAACATACATACACACACACACACACTTTCACACTCACCACATATGCTGCTGCTACTGTCTACTATCTATCCTGTTGCCTAGTGACTTTTCCCCTACTATATGTACAGTACATAGCTAACTCAATTACCTAATATCACTGCACATCGACTCATACTGGTGCTCCCTGTATATAGCCATGTTATTTGTACTCGTTAGACTCGTGTCACTCTTTCTATTTTAATTTTATCTTTAACTCTGCATTGTTGGAAAAGGACCTATAAGTTAGCATTGCATTTTTAGTCTATGCCTGTTGTTTACAAAGCATTTGACAAATAAAATGTGATTTGATTTGGTAATTGCATTTTGTAAGATAATTTGTTCCATATCTTCAACACACACACATTTTTTAAATTTTTAAATTTTTAAATTTCACCTTTATTTAACCAGGTAGGCTAGTTGAGAACAAGATCTCATTTACAACTGCGACCTGGCCAAGATAAAGCAAAGCAGTGCGACACAAACAACAACATAGAGTTACACATGGAATAAAGAAGCGAACAGTCGATAACACAATAGAAAAAAAGAAAGTCTATATACAGTGTGTGCAAATGTTGTGAGGTAATTACAATTTAGCATTTTTTTATTGATACCCAATGGTAGAAAGGAACCCCACAAGTGCCAGTAAAAGAATGGAACAGCCTAAAATAACCTGACACTGCATGGTAGATTGTGTGATGGCTAGAGACCTGTGGGGTTTAAGTCCTGCATAGAGTTCAGTTCACCAGAATAATGTAATGAGGACAGCATGCAGTCAGAAAGATGTTTTGTCATTTGAATTACACTATATATACAAAGTATGTGGACACCCCTTCAAATTAGTGGATTCCAATATTTCAACCACACCCATTGCTGACTGGTGTATACATTCGAGCACACATCCATGCAATCTCCATAGACAAACATTGGCAGTAGAATGACCTTACTGAAGAGCTCAGTGACTTTCAATGTGGCACCGTCACAGGATTCCACCTTTCCAACAAGTCAGTTCATAAAATTCCTGCCCTGCTGTAAGTGCTGTTATTGTGAAGTGAAAAGTCTAGGAGCAACAATGGCTCAGCCGTGAAGTGGTAGGTGCAGCGCATAAAAATTGTCTATCCTCGGTTGCAACATTGACTATCAAGTTCCAAACTGCCTTTGAAAGCAACTTCAGCACAAGAACTGTTCGTCGGGCGCTTCATGAAAGGGGTTTCCATGGCTGAGCAGCCACACACAAGCCTAAGATCACCATGCTCAATGCCAAGCGTCGGCTGGTGTGGTGTAAAGCTCAGCTGGCCATTGGACTCTGGAGCAGTAGAAACGCGTTCTCTGAAATTATGAATGACGCTTCTCCATCTGGCAGTCCGACTGGCGAATCTGGGTTTGGCGGATGTCAGGAAAACGCTACCTGCCCGAATGCATAGTGCCAGCTGTAAAGTTTGATTGAGGAGGAATAATGGTCTGGGTATGTTTTTCATGCTTTAGGCCCCTTAGTTCCAGTGAAGGGAAATCTTAACGCTACAGAATGCAATGACATATCAGATGATTTTGTGCTTCCAACTTTGTGGCGACAGTTTGGGGAAGGCCAATTCAGTGAGATCAATACAAATATTGTTTGTTAAGATCAGTGTGGAATAACTTGACTGGCCTGCACAGAGCCCTGACCTCAAACACTTTTGGGATGAATTGGAACGCAGACTGCGAGCCAGGTCTAATTGCCCAACATCAGTGCCTTTTCTCACTCATGCTCTTGTGGCTGAATGGAAGCAAGTCCCCCCAGCAATGTTCCAACATCTAGCGGAAAGCCTTCCCAGAAGACTGTTATAGCAGCAAAGGGGTACCAACGACCATGTGTACACATACTCTTGGTCTTGTAGTGTATCTGTAGGCCCCCGTCTCTCAGGAAATTAGCCTCTGCATGTACAGGTTAATTTACAGTAATAGATCCTGCTCCCTGCTGGCTGCATTTCCTCCCTTACTGGTTCCTATTAGCTTGAAAAATGCTAAACCTACAGGAGTAGGTCATAAAGCCTCAGGAAGCAGTAGCTTCTTTAGAAAAGGCAAAACATGACTGAGGAATGGGTGCGTTGTAAGCCAAAAGAAGACAAGTCTACTGATTGCAAACCTTGAGTCGCTAACTTCTCAGGTTTCAGAATGAATCATGTATCTTTTTTGGGGGGTCCAGTGACGTCAAGTGCAAACTTCAAGGATCCACATTGAATTTAGAAATTTGACACAGCTGCACTCAACAGCCACATCCAATTTGTTGTGATGTTTGTTTTTTCTGGAAACAATATAATCATAGTTCTTTTAGAAGATTTTACCTACCTACTTGGGTCTGTCAGAAACCCCTAAATGCTTTTATTGCTGTTGTTTTATGCGGTCAATGTCAAGAGTAGATATCAGATGCCAGTGCTAGTAGGGCCTGCCTTTTGGGATGTTTGATTAGCTCTATTGATGTTATTATTGTGACCTGACTAACTTTGCTTTGTTACATATCTTCCCGTTATGCCCTATGAATCAACTTTAGTTTAGTTTAGCCTTGTGATACTGGAGGCCTATGCAGGCACAAAATCAGACGAGTCAAGAGACCTTCTAAAAATACAATTGTGCATTTGTCTTGAGACAGAGATGAAAGGTTTTGCAGACTCTCGGATGTCACACTAGATTTTGGGATCAGGGACAAAATATTCCATTGCATCCAAGAGTGCTTGTTTGATACGTAACCTTGCCTAAGAGCTGAAGACGTGCGCTAACGCAAACTCGCGCCTTGACATACAGGAGAGCCAAATTCAAATAAGCATTGGCACTATAAGCATTGACACAATACGTTCCATTATTCGTTGAATGTGATTCCCTTTTCCTTTGAAGATGAATGGTTTGGTCCATGGTCCATTTTCACCAACAATAAGGCAAAGTATATCGAGACAGTGACAGAAACCAACTGATCTGCCCCCCACCCCTGTCAAACTGCAGTCAAGCATCATGTCACCAGGATCCGACCATCAATATTTATTGGAAAGGAGCATCAAGGTCACGGTGTAATACTTTTCAATGATATTAAACAAGAGTGGCACTTATCTTTTCTACAGTCTCGTGTAAAAACAGAGATTTGTGAAGAACCCTTGTCATGACATAATGCCAACTCAGTGGCTTTGTAGTTAGAGTGTCTGCCCTGTGATTAGAAGGTTGGGAGTTTGATTCATAGCCAAGTCATACCAAAGACTGTCAAAATTGGTCCTAATTTGTCTCTTCCTGGCACTCAGCAAAAGGAGATGGATTGGGGGTGTACTTGAACATCATGCTACAGTTGTGTCAAGTTGGCAATATGTATTTTGGGTGGTGAACCATTCTTGATTTTAAATAGGCTCTGGCTTGTGCAATGCTACTTACTTACTTTACTTGTCATAACATAAGGAATATATAGTATATCAAGTTTATTGATGACACATGCATTAGTCAACCAATCCCCTTCCATCTTGTTGGTCTCAGTTCAAAAACATATACAAAAGGTAATTTGGAAGAGTAAAGTAAAACGGTATAAGAATTCAACTGTACAAAATAAGCTGCAATGATAAAATCCACAATGGAATGTTTAGAGCAGTGTTTATTATGATTGGATTCAACCCTTATCGCAGAAGATCCGGGTTAAAATGTAAAGGTAATTTATGATTGAGCTGACATATGCAGTGTTTACCATGAATGCAGTCTGTGCAAACGTGGGAACATTGCCTTTATATTTCAAGCTATAACGTGGATCTTCCGCAATACTTCTGCGATACGGATTGAATCCCGTCCTTAATCCTGGTCCTGGGAACCCAAAGAGGTGCACATTTTTGTTTTTACCTTAGCACTACACACCTGATGATGATGGATACAAAGTTGAATGATGATAATGGATACATCTGTCTTCAAGTCACGTAAAGGGCTAAGATTGGTGCATCTAAAATGTGTATTAAGAGTATTCATGTCTCAAATGGACTTGACATTTGTGTACAGGATGCAAATCCTGACATCTTGGCATTGTTTGAAACTTGTCTAAATGATTCGATCGCTGATGACAGCTAAATTCTTATGATGTATTTACATGTTACAAGATAAAAAGTGGGTGGAATGTCCATCTACACTAAGTGTACAAAACAAGCTCTGTCCAAGACATAGACTGACCAGGTGAATTCAGGTGAAAGCTATGATCCCTTATTCATGTAACCTGTTAAATCCACTTCAATCAGTATAGATGAAGTGGAGGAGACAGGTTAAAGAAGGATATTTAAGCCTTGAGGCAGTTGAGGCATGGATGTGTACGTGTGCCGTTCAGAGGGTAAATGAGCAAGACAAAATATTTAAGTGCCTTTGAACAGGGTGGCAGGGTAGCCTAGTGGTTAGAGCGTTGGACTAGTAACCGGAAGGTTGCAAGTTCAAATCACCGAGCTGACAAGGTACAAATCTGTCGTTCTGCCCCTGAACAGGCAGTTAACCCACTGTTCCTAGGCCATCATTGAAAATAAGAATTTGTTCTTAACTGACTTGCCTAGTTAAATAAAATAAAAAAGGGTATGGTAGTAGGTGCCAGGTGCACCAGCTTGAGTGTCTCAAGAACTGCAACGGTTCTGGATTTTTCATGCTCAACTGTTTCTCGTGTGTATCAACAATGGTCCACCACCCAAAGGACATCAAGCCAACTTGACACAATTGAGGGAAGCATTGGAGTCAACATGGGCCAGCATGCCTCTTGAACGCTATTGACACCTTATAGAGTCCATGCCCAACAAGTTGAGGCTGTTCTTGGGGCAAAAGAGCATGCAACTCAATAGTAGCATAGTAGCAAGATGTTCCTAATGTTTTGTACACTCAGTGTGTTTTATATATTGTTGAGAAAACATTTCGTTAAATCAGAACTGGCTGATTTAGCCTCGGTTTCAATCATCCTCAATGAGAAATGCATTTAATAAGAAAATTTATAGAAAATACTGTCCCAAATCTCGTTCACGATTTGGGACAGTATTTTCTATAAATTTTCTTATTAAATGCTTTCAATATTTGTATATGAAATCTTACAATTTATAGTTGGTTTGATGTTTTAATATTGTCCCATGTACATTGTGTAATTTACTGATCGTCCCGAACTAGCCACATAGGGATATCCAAAGTCAAACCAAATTTACCACAGGCATTACGATCGGGTTGCTTGCAGCTGTGCTCCGAAATCATATCAAAGTTTATTGGCAGCGTATCCAGTTTAGCAGGTGTTTTAGTGGGTGCAGCGAAATGCTTATGTTACTAGCTCCTAACAATGCAGTAGAATGTCAAATAAGTACACAAATAATTAAAACGTTACAAAATATATAACACAAAAGAAACAAGAAATCAAGAACGGTGGGACGAATCCAATTAATAACAATGCAAATAACACTGTAGCAGTTGTCAAAATGCAATCTACACATACAGAGGGGAGAACAAGTATTTGATACACTGCAGGTTTTCCTACTTACAAAGCATGTAGAGGTCTGTAATTTTTTTATCATAGGTACACTTCAACTGTGAGAGACAGAATCTAAAACAAAAATCCAGAAAATCACATTGTATGATTTTTAAGTAATTAATTAGCATTTTATTGCATGACAAGTATTTGATACATCAGAAAAGCAGAACTTAATATTTGGTACAGAAACCTTTGTTTGCAATTACAGAGGTCATATGTTTCCTGTAGTTCTTGACCAGGTTTGCACACACTGCAGCAGGGATTTAGGCCCACTCCTCCATACAGACCTTCTCCAGATCCTTCAGGTTTCGGGGGTGTCGCTGGGCAATACGGACTTTCAGCTCCCTTCAAATATTTTCTATTGGGTTCAGGTCTGGAGACTGGCTAGGCCACTCCAGGACCTTGAGATGCTTCTTATGGAGCCACTCCTTAGTTGCCCTGGCCGTGTGTTTCGGGTTGTTGTCATGCTGGAAGACCCAGCCACAACCCATCTTCAATGCTCTTACTGAGGGAAGGAGGTTGTTGGCCAAGATCTCGCGATACATGGCCCCATCCATCCTCCCCTCAATATGGTGCAGTCGTCCTGTCCCCTTTTCAGAAAAGCATCCCCAAAGAATTATGTTTCCACCTCCATGCTTCCCGGTTGGGATGGTGTTCTTGGGGTTGTACTCATCCTTCTTCTTCCTCCAAACACAGCGAGTGGAGTTTAGTCCAAAAAGCTCTATTTTTGTCTCATCAGACCACATGACCTTCTCCCATTCCTCCTCTGGATCATCCAGATGGTCATTGGCAAACTTCAGATGGGCCTGGACATGCGCTGGCTTGAGCAGGGGGACCTTGCGTGCGCTGCAGGATTTTTATCCATGACGGCGTAGTGTGTTACTAATGGTTTTCTTTGAGACTGTGGTCCCAGCTCTCTTCAGGTCATTGACCAGGTTCTGCCGTGTAGTTCTGGGCTGATCCCTCACCTTCCTCATGATCATTGATGCCCCACGAGATGAGATCTTGCATGGAGCCCCAGACTGAGGGTGATTGACCGTCATCTTGAATTTCTTCCATTTTCTAATAATTGCGCCAACAGTTATTGCCTTCTCACCAAGCTGCTTGCCTATTGTCCTGTAGCCCATACCGGCCTTGTGCAGGTCTACAATTTAACCCTGATGTCCTTACACAGCTCTCTGGTCTTGGCCATTGTGGAGAGGTTGGAGTCTGTTTGATTGAGTGTGTGGACAGGTGTCTTTTATACAGGTAGCGAGTTCAAACAGGTGCAGTTAATACAGGTAATGAATGGAGAACAGGAGGACTTCTTAAAGAAAAACTAACAGGTCTGTGAGAACCGGGATTCTTACTGGTTGGTAGTTGATCAAATACTTATGTCATGCAATAAAATGCAAATTAATTACTTAAAAGTCATACAATGTGATTTTCTGGATTTTTGTTTTAGATTCCGTCTCTCACAGTTGAAGTGTTCCTATGATAAAAATTACAGACCTCTACATGCTTTGTAAGTAGGAAAACCTGCAAAATCAGCTTGTTCTCCCCACTGTATGTACACCGGGAGAATTTACACAAGATATACAAAGAATGATAGGTACAGCTACAGTATGTCAAGAATCCAGTATATAAATAGATATGCAGTGTGTATAAACAGTGTAACTAAAATATGATGTACAGTAGTAGAAATATAATAAGCAGCATTGTTGGGATGTAGTATTTTAATACACCATGTGAAACAGGAAGTGTCCAGTAGTTCAATGTCTCTATAATATGTGACACGAGCACGGCTGTGTGTGTGTGTATGTTAGTGTGTTTGTGATTATGAAGTGTGTGTGTGTGTGTGTGTGTGTGTGTGTGTGTGTTTGTGATTATGAGGTGTGTGTGTGTGATAGTTTGTGTGTTTTGAGTGAGTGAGTGTGTATGTTAGTGTGTTTGTGATTATGAGGTGTGTGTCACGACTTCTGCCGAAGTCGTTGCCTCTCCTTGTTCGGGCGGTGCTCGGTGTTCGACGTCACCGGTCTTCTAGCCATCATTGATCCATTTTTCATTTTCCATTGGTTTTGTCTTGTCTTCCCACACACCTGTTTTCAATCCCATTCATTACCTGTTGTGTATTTAACCCTCTGTTTCCCCTCATGTCTTTGTCAGAGATTGTTTATTGTCAGCGTAGTGTTTTTGTTGTATAGGTGCGCGACGGGTCTTCGTACCCATATTTGTTTATGTTCTTTTTCCTGTTTAGTGTTATGGAGCATGTTACTATGACATTATTAAAAGACTCCATTTTACACTCCGTTTGACTCTCCTGCACCTGACTTCCCTGCCACCTATACACATATGCCTGACAGAGTGTGTGTGTGTGTGTGATAGCTTGTGTGTTTTGTGTGAGTGAGCGTGTATGTTAGTGTGTTTGTGATTATGAGGTGTGTGTGTGTGATAGCTTGTGTGTTTTGTGTGAGTGAGTGAGTGAGTGAGTGTGTATGTTAGTGTGTTTGTGATTATGAGGTGTGTGTGTGTGTATGTTAGTGTGTTTGTGATTATGAGGTGTGTGTGTGTGATAGCTTGTGTGTTTTGTGTGAGTGAGTGTGCATCACCTGGCTAGTGATGGCTGTTGAAAAGTCTGATGGCCTGATAATAGAAGCTGGTTTTTGTCTCTCTGTCTTGGCTCTGATGAACCTGTACTGTCTCCGTCTGTCAGACGGTAGCCGAGTGAACAGTCCGTGGATCAAGTCATTGAGGTCCTTAATGATGTTCTTGGCCTTCCTTTGACATGAGTGCTGTAGATGTCTTGGAGGGCAGGCAGAGTGTTCCTGGTGATGCGTTGGGCTAATGGCACCACCCTCTGGACAGCCATGCGGTTGTGGTCTGTCTACTGTGGTCCACAATAAGCTCCTTTGTTTGGCTGATTTTGAGGGAGAGGTTATTTTGCTGGCACCACTCCGCCAGTGCTCTAACCTCCTCACTGTCATGTCATCAGCAAACTTGATGATTGAGTTGGAGTCGTGCGTGGCTATGAAGTTATGGGTGAACAGAAAATACAGGAGGGGGCTGAGCACACACCCCTGGTGGGCCCCCGTGTTGAGGATCAGTGTGGCGGAGGTGTTGTTGCCTAACCTCACCACCTGGGGTCGGTCTGTCAGGAAATCTAGGATCCAGTTGCACAGGGAGGAGTTCAGACCCAGGGCCATGAGCTTAGTGACGAGTTTGGATGGGAACTATGATGTTAAAAGCTGAGCTGTAGTCAACAAACAGCATTCTCACGTAGATAATCCTCTTGTCCAGGTGAGATAGGGCGGTATGCAGTGCAACTCCGATTGCGTCGTCCGTGGATCTGTTGGGGTGGTATGCGAATTGTAGTGGGTCATGGGTGTTGGGTACGGTGGAGGTGATATGGTCCTTGACTTTCAAATATCATGATGACAGATGTGAGTGCTACAAGGTAATTTTATTTTGACTCTTTTAGTCCCCATTTGGACTAATCTTCCAAGAGTCCTTAAACATTAAAATACAATTTATAATACAAACACACTTTCACATTTAAACACACTATTACAAACATACGTAATATACTAGCATAATGACCCAATAAATACTCAATCTAAAAAATATTGATTCTTCATCTACTATAGTCCCACAACATTTCTATACACTATATTTAAATTGTTTTAAAATAATGTTTACATTTATATATTGAAAGGTTTCTAGTTTGCTCAGTTAATTTATTCCATTTCTGTATTGCTCTAAATCTAAATGTTATTTTGCCTATTTCTCTTTTCTGTCTGGATAACGCATAGATGGTGGACAATCTATTCCTTGTATTTACGGAATGTCTGTCTCTTACCAACTGAATACTGTTGTGAATAGAACTTGGCCGTTTTAAATTATGTATATTATGAAATAAAATAAGCATGTTTTTTTCAACGACCTTGTCGATTGATGACCAACCAAGGACACTGCGCATGACTGCAACAGAACAACCATATCTCCACCTTAAAACAATTCTTGCTGCTTTATTCTGTGCATTCTGCAGCCTCCTAACTTTCCTTGATGATGCATTTCCCCAGACTACCGAACAGTAGTTCATCAATTAATGCTTGTGTTATTTGCTGAATAATTTAGCTATCCTTCTGATTATGCCTGCTGTTTTATTTTTATTTGATTATTATTTATTAGATTTTTTTTTACATAGATTAGTTATTTGAGACGACCATGATAAACAGTTGTCTAGCTGCACTCCCAATAGTTTGGTTTCTGCCACTTCCTCAATTTGTACTCCTCCCATACTTAATTGTATCCCATGCTGTTTTGGCCTTTTCCTAGTTGAACAGACCAACATAACTTTGGTTTTCTTGGTGTTTAAAACAAGTGTGTTTTGGCAAACCCACTTCCTGATATTCCCCAAATCTCCTTTTAAAACCTGCTGTACCTGTTGAACTGATTGTCTTGCTGCATAAATTGTAGTATCATCTGCAAATATAGTAGAATGAGTTTCAACCAAGGCATAGGGAAGGTCGTTGATATATATTAAATGGAGAAGTGGTCCAAAGCAGCTGCCCTGTGGTATTCAACAGTTTAACACATTAGGGGAAGAAAATGAACCATTGATATAGGTGGACTGTTTCCTGTCAGTTAGATATGACTGTACCTCCTTAAAACCATAATGCATTAATTTTGTCCAAATTATTTAGTGATCCACTAAATCAAATGCTGCACTGAAATCCAAAAATAGTACACCTACATAGTACATTTGCCATTATCCATAGCATTGAGCCACTGGTCAGTCATGTCAACCAATGCAGTGGAGGTGGAATGGTTTTTGCGATAAGCATGCTGATTGGCTGTAATCAGATCACTCTTTTCCATGTACTCCCACATTTGTCTACTCACAATACCCTCCAATATCTTACTGAGTGTAGAGAGTAGACTAATTGGTCGACTATTGGCAGGAGTAATGGGTTCTTTGCTGTCTTTCGGAATAGGACACAGCTTCGCATGCTTCCATACATTTGCAAACATCCCCTTTTCCAGTGACCAATTAAATATGTATCTCAGTGAACTGCAATCTGGGGAGCAGCAGAGCGAAGCAAAACAATTGTCCATAAGACCAGGTGATAGTCATTCAGTTCAGTTACCTTAGCTTGCTTGGGTACAGGAACATTGGTGGCCATCTTGAAGCAAGTGGGGATGACAGACTGGGATAGTAATAGGTTGAAAATGCCCATAAAGGAAAAAGAGGGCCGAGCACGCTCCCATTCTCATCGACGGGGATGTAGTGGAGCAGGTTGAGAGCTTCAAGTTCCTTGGTGTCCACATCACCAACAAACTAACATGGTCCAAGCACACCAAGACAGTCGTGAAGAGGGCACAACAAAACCTATTCCCCCTCAGGAGACTGAAAAGATTTGGCATGGTTCCTCAGATCCTCAAACAGTTATATAGCTGCACTATCGAGAGCATCCTGACTGGTTGCATCACTGCCTGGTATGGCAACTGCTCGGCCTCCGACCGCAAGGCACTACAGAGGGTACATCACTGGGGCCAACTTCCTGCCATCCAGGACCTCTGTACCAGGCGGTATCAGAGGAAGGCCCTAAAAATAGTCAAAGACTCCAACCACCCTAGTCATAGACTGTTCTCTCTGCAACAGCACGGCAAGTGGTACCGGAGCGCCAAGTCTAGGTCCAAGAAGCTTCTAAACAGCTTCTACCCCCAAGCCATAAGACTCATGACCATCTAATCAAATGGCTACCCAGACTATTTGCATTGCCCCCCCTCTTTACACCACTGATACTCTCTGTTGTTATCATCAATTTAATAATTCTACCTACATGTACATATTACCTCAATGACTAACCACTGCCCCCGCACATTGACTCTGTGCCGGTACCCCCTGTGTATAGTCTCGCTATTGTTATTTTACTGCTTCTCTTCAATTACTTGTTACTTCAATTTTTTATTCTTAATCATATATATTTTTTGAACTGCATTGTTGGTTATGGGCTTGTAAGTAAGCATTTCACTGTTGCATTCAGCGCTTGTGACTAATAAAATTAGATTTGAAACACTCCAGCAAGCCGGTTTGCACATGGTCTGAGAACGCGGCTTGGGATGCCGCCCGGGTTGAGAAAAAGTTGTGCGTGGCAGTGCAGAGCAATGTCGGAGGGTGAATTCAGATGGAGTCCTTGGAAAAATGATACCCAAAATTATTATTTTCGGATATAAAGACGACACTGTATAAAAAAAAAATGTATTGCAACTTGCAAAACATGCGGGAAGAAAATTATAGACGGAGGCGCAACAATTTCTAACTTTGTTCGACATTTGAAGCTGCACAAAGAACGGTAAGTCGTGGCTAATATAGCCGACAGCTATATAATTTACAACTTTGCTAGTGTAGCATGTAGGCTAACGTAACGTTAAATCAATGAGCCTCCACACAGTCAGTCAGTGCAGGAATGTGATCATTGCACCCAAGATTGAGCTACAACTGGCTAGGCAGTTGGTAGCCTAAATCCTGCCAGATGTTTCTGCTGTTCCTAAAACCATTGACATACGTTAGCCTACTGTAACCACACACAGAGATTGTGTGTGTTAAGGTTGGGCGATTGTGTACAAGCCTACATTGCCCAATTGCGCCCCATAGCGATCCTCGATAGTCGATCACTATTGGGTGGGGGGTATGGGGTCTTTCTCATGACTACCCATGTATTTCCATGGAAATATAACATTTATTTGGAAAGTAATAAATATATTGATATTTTTAAAAGCATTCATGATTTGAGTAAATGTAATAATCTAACTATTACTCTTGTTAAAAATGTGAAATGGTATTACATTTGGCGAAGAGCACATTATGACTTGTTTAGGACTCGAAACTCAAAGTTTAGGACTTGAGAATTGACTTGATACTTGCCTGTCTTGACTTGGGACTTGACTTAGGACTTGAGTGCTAAGACTTGAGACTTCTTTGTGACTTGTAAAACAATGACTTGGTCCCACCTCTGCACTTGCGGGGGATTTACATGGCTGTGACGATAACCGAGGAGAGTTCTCTTGGGAGATAGTACAGTCGACATTGATTGTGAGGAATTCTAGGTCAGGTGAACAAAAGGACTTGAGTTCTTGTATGTTGTTACAATTACACCATGAGTCGTTAATCATGCAACATACACACCTGCCCTTCTTCTTACCAAAGAGATGTTTGTTCCTGTCGGCATGATGCACTGAAAATCCCGTTGGCTGTACGGACTCCGACTGCATGTCCCCAGCTAGCCATGTCTCCGTGAAACAGAGTATATTACAATCCCTGAATGCTGGATGTAACTGAGACAGATGCTGGATGTAACTCTGAGCCGGGTGCTGCATACTGGATGGAACTCTCAGTTGGATGCTGGCTGTACCTCTGAAACAGATGCTGGATGTAACTGTGAGTGAGATGCTGGATACTGGGTGTAACTCTGAGCCGGATGCTGAATGTAACTCTGAGCTAATTGCTGGATGCTGGATGTAACTCTGGCTGGATGCTGGATGTGACTCTGATCTGGATGCTGGATTCTGGATATAACTCTGAGCATGATGCTTGATGCCAGATGTAACTCTGAGCCGGATGCTGAATGCTGGATGTAACTCTGAGCCAGATGCTGGATGTAACGCTAAGCCGGATGCTGGATGTAACTCTGAGCTGGATGCTGAATAATGGATGTAACTCTAAGCTGGATTCTGGATGTAACTCTGAGCTGAATGCTGGATGTAACTCTGAGACAGATGCTGGATGTAACTCTGAGCTGGATGCCTGATGTAACTCTGAGCTGGATGTTGGATGTAACTCTGAGCTGGATGCTGGATGTAACTCTGAGCTGAATGCTGGATGTAACTCTGAGACAGATGTTGGATGTAACTCTGAGCTGAATGCTGGATGTAACTCTGAGACAGATGTTGGATGTAACTCTGAGCTGAATGCTGGATGTAACTCTGAGACAGATGTTGGATGTAACTCTGAGCTGAATGCTGGATGTAACTCTGAGACAGATGCTGGATGTAACTCTGAGCTGGATGCCTGATGTAACTCTGAGCTGGATGTTGGATGTAACTCTGAGCTGGATGCTGGATGTAACTCTGAGCTGGATGCTGGATGCAACTCTGAGCCGGATGCTGGATGTAACTCTGAGCTGGATGCTGGATGTAACTCTGAGCTGGATGCTGGATGCAACTCTGAGCCGGATGCTGGATGTAACTGAGATAGATGCTCGATGTAACGCTGAGCCGGTTGCTGAATGTATCTGAGCTGGATATAGCTCTGAGCTGGATGTTGGATGTAACTCTGAGCTGGATGTTGGATGTAACTCTGAGCTGGATGCTGGATGTTACTCTGAGACAGATGCTGGATGTTACTCTGAGACAGATAGTGGATGTAACTCTGGATGTAACTGAGCTGGATGCTGGATGTAAGTCTGAGCTGGATGCTGGATGTAAGTCTGAGCTGGATGCTGGATGTAAGTCTGAGCTGGATGCTGGATGTAACTCTGAGCTGGATGCTGGATGTAACTCTGAGCTGTACAAGGCTCTATGTGATCTCTAGTCTGCCTTATGTGATTTTGAAAAAACTATTATTGACCTTAAATTAGTATTGAACGCGGGAAAAACGAAGTATATGTTGTCTTCCCGACCGCATAAAAAATGACAAACTATTATCTTGGATGGTGCCCACTGAGATTGTGTCCTTGCTTACAAATATCTGGGCATCTGGATAGACAACGGGCTGTCTTTTAGAAAGCATATTGATGAGTTAGTGAAGAAATTAAGAATAAAAATGGGCTTATTCTATATAAATAGGTCCGCCACTCACTTAACCGTAGAAAGAAGGCCATTCAATCGACATTCCAGCCGGTTCTAGGCTATGGTGACATCATCTATATGAATGCAGATGCCGCTTCATTATAGCCATTAGATGCAGTTTACCATAGCACACTTTGTTTTATTACGGGCGAGAAATTCAGTACACATCATTGCATTCTTTACCAAAAAGTAGGCTGGCCCTCTTTGAAGTCACGCAGGTTGATTCATCGGCAGGCTGTATCACATCCAGCCGTGATTGGGAGTTCCATAGGGCGGCGTACAATTGGCCCAGCGTTGTCCGGGTTTGGCCGGGGTAGGAAATCATTGTAAATAAGAATTTGTTCTTAACTGACTTGCCTAGTTAATAAAGGTTAAATAAAAATACAAAAATCGCCCTATTTTTATTTAAAAGAGCTCTTACAAAAACTCCTGCCATACCTTAACTCCGTCTATAACCATTAGACATACGAGTTACCATACTCAGTATCAGAGATGGCTAAATCTAGAAAGGCCTCCAGTCTCCTCAGAGTTAGGTACAACTGCTTTTAGTTTCTTTGCACCCCATGTATGGAACAATCTACTGAGTTCCCCACAACTGAATGTTATGGTACCTCGTTGAGAGTTAAAAATGTTGATTGGGGACCTGAATGTGATTGTTTTTCTTTAATAAATGTGTATTTTTTAGAATTTGTATTAGCAGGGTGATATAGACCTTGGTCCCAATGGGAATCCCTGTTAATATCAAAGTTAAATTAAATAAAAAATAAAAATGAGTTTAATATTTGAATCAACTGTGTAGTGTCAGGGCAAAGTCTGAGCCCTTTACGTGGTTTGAAGACAGATGGAATATCCAGGATCATCATCAAACGTTGATCATCATCAAGCTGGTACGGTATCCAAATGGTATCCATCATCATCATCCTCATCAAGCTTTGATGATTTGAATCAGGTGTGTAGTGCTAAGGGTCCCCAGGTACAGGGTTGAGAAGCACTATTTAGAAGAATAGCCCTTTATCAGCGAAGTTGATCAATTGCAGAAATAATGTGCAATGTCAAGGTGACTAGTACATATAATATCCACACTAGCATATTACTAAGTATACTTGTCCAACACATCACTTAATACTTTGTAGTGAACGAGTTTGGATATTGTGAGAGTATCTTTTTTTTTCAACAATCTTCATTCATTTAGTTGGCGGACGCCTTCTTTTAACTAATATTTGGCTGATAAGGCACATTCATCTTTGAGGTATATGACAACCAACATAACAAAATGAAATTGACAAAGGACCAAAGTCTTGACTTAAATATGTAATTTATTTGCATTTGCGAATTCTCCACCTCGCTTCCAGTGCAATGGAATGTAATTGCATTGGATTTTGACAAATAAGAGAGAAGAACCAGGTGTGTGACAGTTCCAAGTCTGTACCCACCTCCCTGTGTTATGATGCCATTGGCAGTAAAGCCACAGCTGCTGGCAGACTCAGTCTAAAAGTGTGGTGGAGAATACTAGTGGTGCTAACAGTGTGCTAATCACAAGTTCTTTGTTCTTTATTCTTCAGATCTTCATTAGTTGGCACCTTAGCCACCGCTAGTCTTCCTGGGGTCCAGTTAAGACTGGAGACATTCTTATGTTCTAAGTTCTGGAGACTTGTAAGATGGAAGGAAAGGCAGGTACTGGAAGAACTTGAACCTCTGTAAACAGTTAGTACAAAAAGGTATATCGTAGCAGGACCGTTCTGTCATCGTGCTGCCTTCCTCTGTCACTTTCTTACGCCAACTTTTAATGCCCCTCTCTTTTTCAGTGCCTGTAAGAATTAAAATGATTGCAACTTCCTCATGAATCCATGTAAATCCAATTGTGGCCATAACATGACTGTGAAATCAGTGTCTGGATGAGCGTTGCACATGTGGAATGTAATCATATATACTGTTGTTGTATTGGCTCACCTGGAATCGTATTGTCCAATACAAATCCAAAGAACCCACCGATGAACATATGCGTAGTGAAGAGAACAACTATAACTTGGTCCAGTTCTTTTACCCCTGTGAATACAAATATATGGTTATCTACAGTACAAACCAGCTTTGTTTCACCTATCATTGCATGGTTCTCCGCCTTACTGGTTTCAATAGATGATTTTGGAACAAGAGAACCAGGATATTGCTTTGGGGGCATTTGTGCCTTACATGGAAATCAATCTAGCAGAATGTCTAATGTGGACAACATGTACAGTACCTTCAGAAAGTATTCACACCCCTTGAATTTACAGCCTCAATTTCAAATTGATTAAATTGAGATGTGGTGTCACTGGACTACACACAATACCCCATAACTTAAAAGTGTAATTATGTTTTCAGAAATGTTTACAAAATAATTCAATGAAAGCCGAAATGTGTTGAATCATAAGTATTCAACACCTTTCTTATGGCAAGCCTAAATAAGTACAGGAGTAAAGATTTGCTTAACAAGTCACATAAGTTGCATGGACTGACTGTGTGCAATAATACTGTCTTAATTAACATGATTTTTGAATGACTACTTAATCTCTGTACCCCACACATACAACTATCTATAAGGTCCCTCAGTTGAGCAGTGAAATTCAAATACAGATTCAACCACGAAGACCAGGGAGGTTTTCCAATGCCTCGCAAAGAAGGGCACCTATTGGTAGATGGGTAAAAATAAATAGAGAAAACATGGAATATTCATTTGAGCATGGTGAAGTTATTAATTACATGTTGGATGGTGTATCAACACACTCAGTCACTACAAAGATACAGGCGCCTTTCCTAACTCAGTTGTCGGAGAGGAAGGAAACCACTCAGGGATTTTAAAACTTACAGAGTTTATGGCTGTGATAGGAGAAAACTGAGGATGGATCAACAACATTGAGGTTACTCCATAATACTAACCCAAATGACAGAATGAAAAGATGGAAGCCTGTACAGAATAAAATATTCCGAAACATGCATCTTGTTTGCAATAAGGCACTAAAGTAAAACTGAAAAACATGTGGCAAAGAAACTAACTTTATGTCCTGAATACATATAATTGTGTTTGGGGCAAATCCAACACAACACATCCCTGAGTACCACTCTTGATATTCTCAAGCATGGTGGTGGCTGCATCATCTTATAGGTATGCTTGTCATTGGCAAGGACTAGAGAGTTTTGTAGGATAAAAAGAAAAAGAATAGAGCTAAGCATAGGTAAAATCCTAGAGGAAAACCTGATTGTCTGCTTTCCAACAGACACCAGGAGACAAATTCACCTTTAGCCAGACATTAACCTAAAACACAAGTCCAAATATACACTGGAGTTGCTTAGCAACATGACATTGAATGTTCCTGAGGGACCTAGTTAGAGTTTTTACTTAAATCGTCTAGAAAACCTATGGCAAGACTTCGCTGTCTAGCAATGATCAACAACCAACTTGACAGAGCTTGAAGAATTATTTTAAGAATAATGTGTAAATATTGTACAATCCTGGTTTGCAAAGCTCTTAGAGACTAATCTAGAAAGACTCACAGCTGTAATTGTTGCCAAAGGTGATTCTAATATATTGACTCATCGGTGTGAATACTTCTCTATTTAGCTTGGAAAAGATTTGCTACAAGAAAAAAATGTAAACCATGTTTTTTCTTTGACATTTTGGGTTATTGAGTGTAGATGAGTGAGAAAAAACCCACATCAAAACGGACCTGTACAGTAAACAATAATCCGGGAAGGTGGTGAGGCATCAGTCAATAGTTCAGACACACGGCTTAATTCCCAGGGGTGTACTGTGTGCATGTAACAAGATCCTGTATAATAACCACCATGTTTAACCAATGCAGCAGCTGTGCTGTAAGAATCCTAACAGGATGGTGAAGGGGGAGGGAGGTGAGGACAGGTGAAGTCAATAAGTAGCACTAGTAAGCCGGCTGGTCGTCGTAGCCGACTGTCCAGGTGGAGCCTAAACCGGGTCATCTGCCAGATTTTTGTCACGCAGTGACACTGAGGTTGGCCAAGAGGATTTGAAGGTAAGCAGTCCTGACCTGATGAAACCAGACAAGACTGGTGCGTATGTGTGTCATCGCATACAGTCAGCTTATCCCATATATTAATCCTATATACTACAGTGATAAGATGGCGCCAAAGAGGATGGCTGACGTTTTACATGCCCATAATGAATTGTGCTATTTTGTTCGTTTTTTTGTGATGTTTGTAACTTATTTTTTAACTTATTTTGTACATAATGTTGCTGCTACTGTCTCTTATGAGCAATAATAATTCCCGGACATCAGAACTGGGATTACTCACCACGAACTGGAAGAAGCTTTTTCCTTTAACGAATCCGACGAGAAGGATATACTGCTTTCCTGGGAACAGGCCCAGATCCCCATCATTTGCGTGAAGAAAAGACGGAGGAAAAGAGGATACCAATCGGGCTGCCTTTTGAGAATCCGTAGGCAAGCGAGTAAACTCCCACTGCTATCAATTCTACTTGCTAACATGCAATCATTAGAAATTAAAATTGATGACCTACAATTCCGATTATCCTAAAAACGGGACATTAAGAACTGTAATATCTTATGAACAACGACACGGATAATATAGAGCTGGAGGGATTTTCAATGCACCCCTGGCAGAAGCTACGTCTGGTAAGACGAGAGGTGGGGGTTTTCGGTCTTTCTGTCAATAACAGCTTGTGCATAATGTCTAATATTAAAGAATTCTTGAGGTATTGTAGAGTACCTTAAGCTGTAGACCACACTATCTACCAAGAGAGTTCTAATCTATATTATTCGTAGCCATCTATTTACCTCCACAGGCCAATGCTGAGATACCGCACTCAACCAACTCTATCTGACCATAAATCTGACCATAATTCTGTCCTCCCGATTCCTGCTCACAAGCAAAAACTAAAGCAGGAAGTACCAGTGACTTGCTCAATACGGTAGTGGTCAGATGACGCGAATGCTACGCTACAGGACAGTTTTGCTACCACAGTCTGGAATACGTTCTGGGATTCATCCAATGGCATTGAGGAGTATATCATCTCAGTCATCGGCTTCATCAATAAGTGCATCAACGATGTTGTCCCCACAGTGACCGTATGTACATATCTCAAACAGAAGCCATGGATTACAGGCAGCATCAAGCTAAAGGCAAGAGCTGCTGCTTTCAAGGAGCGGGACACTAATCCAGATGCCTATAGGAAATCTCTCTATGCCCTCAGACAAACCATCAAACAAGCAAAGTGTCAATACAGGATTAAGATTGAATCCCACTACACCGGCTCTGACGCTTGTCGGTTGTGGCTGGGCTTGAAAAATATTACGGACTACAAAGGGAAACCCACACACGAGCTGCCCAGTGACGCGAGCCTACCAGATGAGCTAAATGCCTTTTATACTCGCTTTGAGGCAAGAAACACTGAAGCATGTATGAAAGCACCAGCTGTTCCGGATGACTGTGTGATAACGCTCTCTGTAGGTGATGAGAGCAAGACCTTTGAACAGGTCAACATTCACAAAGCCGCGGGGCCAGATGGATTTTTTTTTCTTCAACTGACTGAGTTTGACTGAGTCTGTAATACCTACATGCTTCAAGCAGAACACCATAGTCCCTGTGCCCAAGGAAGCAAAGGCCACCTGCCTAAATGATAAACCGCCCTGTAGCCATGAAGTGCTTTGGAAGGCTGGTCATAGCTCACATCAACAGCATCATCCTGGATACCCTAGACCCACTCCAATTCGCATACCGCCCCAGCAGATCCACATATGACGCAATCTCAATTGCACTCCACACTGCCCATTCCCAACAGGACAAAAGGAAGACCTATGTGAGAATGCTGTTCATTGACTACAGCTCAGCGTTAAACACTGGCATCTGACCATAAGGTGCTACAGAGGGTAGTAGTGCGTAGAGCCCAGTACATCACTGGGGTCAAGCTTCCTGCAATCCAGGACCTATATAACAGGCAGTGTCAGAGCAAAGCCCATAAAATTGTCAGAGACTCTAGTCACCCAAGTCATAGACTTTTTTAACTGCTACCGCACAGCAAAGCGGTACCGGAGCGCCAAGTCTAGGACCAAAAGGCTCCTTAAAACAGCTACTACCGCCAAGCCATAAGACTGCTGAACAATTAATCAAATGGCCACCGGACTATGACATTGACACCCCCCCCCCCATTTGTTTTGTACACTGCTGCTACTCTCTGTTAATTATCTATGCATAGTCACTTCACCCCTACCTACATGTACAATTTACCTCAACTAACCTGTACCCCCGCACACTGACTCTGTACCCCCTGTACATAGCCTCATTATTGTTATGTTATTGTGTTACTTGTTTTTATTTTTTACTTTAATTTATTGGTAAATATTTTCTTAACTCTTCTTGAACTGCACTGTTGATTAAGGGCTTGTAAGTAAGCATTTGACGGTAAGGTCTACACTTGTTGTAGTCGGCACATGTGACAAATAAAGATTGATTTGATTTGATGTGACATAATCACCTGTGTCAATGATGCCTGGGTTTGAGTGGAACCAGGTAGGGAGCACCAGGCCACTGAAGGTTGAGAAGCCCAAGATGAGTAAGTTCCTGGAGGAGTTCAGGTCCACGTACTGTGGGGAGCAGAGGAACCCATTAGATTTGTATCTACTTCAACTAAGTTAAGTTCTTGAGAAAAATCCTATTCTCTTAAGCAATAACGACTTGACCAAGAGTTGTCTGATTTTACATCAGCCTTATCCTGGCTTCCTGATCATTTCACCACTCTACTGAATTAGTGGCAGGTCAGCTTCTCCGGTATCACTTGTTGTGCGGTAGCAGAGAGAACAGTCTATGACTTGGGAGGCAGTGATGCAACCAGTCAGGATGCTCTCGACAGTGCAGCTGTATAACTTTTGAGGATCTGGGGACCCATGCCAAATCTCCCAATGGGGAAAAGGTGTTGTCTTGCCCTCTTCACAACTGTCTTGGTGTGTTTGGAACATGCTAGTTTGTTGGTGATGTGGACACCAAGGAACTTGAAACTCTCGACCCGCTCCACTATAGCCCCGTTGATGTTAATGGGGGCCTGTTCAGCCCATCTTTTCCTGTAGTCCACGATCAGTTCCTTTGTCTTGCTCACATTGAGGGAGAGGTTGTTGTCCGGGCACAACACTGCCAGGTCTCTGACCTCCTCCCTATAGGCTGTCTCATACATGTTTGGTGATCTGGCCTACCACTTTTGTTCATCAGCAAACTTAATGATGGTGTTGGAGTCGTGTTTGGCCATGCAGTTGTGGGTAAACAGGGAGTACAGGAGGGGACTAAGCATGCACTCCTGAGGGGCCACAGTGTTGAGGATCAGCGTGGCAGATGTGTTGTAGCCTACCCTTACCATCTGGGGGCGGCCCGTCAAGAAGTCCAGGATCCAGTTTCAGAGAGAGGTGTTTAGTCCCATGTTCCTTAGTTTAGTGATGAGCTTTGTGGGCACTATGGTGTTGAACGCTGAGCTGTAGTCAACAAAGTTCTCACATAGGTGTTCCTTTTGCCGAGGTGTGGAAGGCTAGTGTGGAGTGTGATTGAGAATGCGTCATCTGTGGATCTGTTGGGGTGGTATGCAAAATGTCAGTGGGTCTAGTGTTTCCAGCATGATGTTGTTGATGTGAGACATGACCAGCCTTTCAAAGCACTTCATGGCTACCGACGTGAGTGCTACGGGGCGGTAATCTTTTAGGCAGGTCACATTCACTTTATTGAGCACAGGGACTATGGTGGTCTGTTTGAATCTTAGTCCTTAGTCCGGCTCTTCAACCTCAGGAGGCTGAAGACATTTGTCTTGGCCCCTAAGACCCTCACAATCTTTTACAGATGCACCGCTGAGAGCATCCTGTCGGGCTGTATCCCCGCCTTTTATGACAACTGCACCATCCACAATCACAGGGTTCTCCAGTGGGTAGTGCGATCTGCCCAAAGAATAACAGGACATCTACAGCACTCGGTGTTAAGGGAAGATCATCAAAGACCTCAGCCACCCGAGCAACGGCCTGTTCATCCCGCTACCATCTAGAAGGCGAGGTCAGAACAGGTGCATTAAAGGTGGGACAAAAAGACACTACACTATATGACTAAAAGTATGTTGACACCGGCTCGTCAAACATCGTCAAACATCTCATTCCAAAATCCCCACTTTGCTGCTATAATAGCCTCCACACTTCTGGGAAGGCCTTCCACTAGATGTTGGAACATTACTGCGGGGACTTGCTTCCATTCAGCCACTAGAGCCTCAGTGAGGTCTGGCACTGATGTTGGGCGATTAGTCCTGGCTTGCAGTCTGCATTCCAATTCATCACAAAGGTGTTTGATGGGGTTAAGGTCAGGGCTCTGTGTAGGCCAGTCATGTTCTTCCACACCAATCTCGACAAACCATTTCTGTATGAACCTCACTTTGTGTATGGGGGCAGTGTCATACTGAAACAGGAAATGGCCTTCCCCAAACTCACAGTTGTAAGATAGCATTCTACTGGCATCCTCTAAACCCAGATTCATCCGTCAGGCTGCCAGATGGTGAAGCGTGATTCATCACTCCAGAGAATGCATTTCCACTGCTCCAGAGTCCAATGCTTGGCAAGCTTTACACCACTCCAGCCGACGCTTGGCATTGCGCATGGTGATCTTAGGCTTGTGTGCGGCTGCTCCACCATAGAAACCCATTTCACGCAGCTCCCAACAAACAGTTACTTGCTGACGTTGCTTCCACAGGCAGTTTGGAACTCAGTAGTGAATGTTGCAACCAAGGACAGATGATTTATATGTGCAACGTGCTTCAGCTCTCGGTGGTCCCATTCTGTGAGCTTGTGTGGCCTACCACTTCGCGACTGAGCAGTTGTTGCTCCTAGACTTTACACTTCACAGTAACAGCACTTACAGTTGACTTGTTGGAAAGGTGTCATATGGCAATACCACGTTGAAAGTCACTGAGATCTTCAGAAAGGCCATTCTACTGCCAATGTTTGTCTTTGGAGATTGCATGGCTGTGTTCTCGGTTTTATACACCTGTCAGCAATGGATGTGGCTGAAATAGCCGAATCAACTAATTTGAAGAGGTGTCCACATACTTTTGTATATATAGTCTATTTATACTCCGGACTCTGACATTGCCGTCCTAATATTTCTATATTTCTTAATTCCATTCATTTGCTGTTTAGATTTGTGTGTATTGTTGTGTATTGTTAGATATTACTGCACTGTTGGAGATAGGAACACAAGCATTTAGCTAAATATGTGTATACGACCAATACAATTTGATTTGATTTGTGGTCCACAGGAGACCCCTGTTCAAACTCATCAGGTCATAACAGCTTACAACTGGATCCTGGATCATAAAAATATAATTGATGTTTTCTTGGAAAGACTCAATACAAGTCCATAAGCTTTGGGTCACAGACAGCACAGCATTTTTTGAGGAACCACTGCTCCCGTTTGCCTTATAGCAGCCACGCAGCTTGACAGCAAGCGCACAGCAGCCCCAGACCCCTGTTCAGGTGCTAATGCTTTATCAGTGCTTTGTGGATGAGCTGATTAGAATAATGGTTAGAAAATGTTTCTGTGTGTGAGGCTGCCCTCCCTAAACTCCCTTGCCAGCAGCATACCACCCTGCATACCGCTGCTGGCTTGCCTCTGAAGCTAAGCAGGGTTGGTCCTGAATGGGAAACCAGATGCTGTTGGAAGTGGTATTGGAGGGCCAGTAGGTGGCACTCTTCCCTCTGATTTAAGGAGATCCCAGGGCAGTGAAAGGGACATTGCCCTGTGTAGGGTGCCATCTTTCGGATGGGATATTACACGGGTGTCCTGACTCTCTGTGGTCACTAAGATCCCATGGCACTTAACATAAGAGTCCTGGCAAAATTCCTTACCTGGCCCCATTCCATCATGGCCACCTAATCCTCATTCCTAATTGGCATATGTCACTGCTTACCTCTCCTGCTGAGGGTTGAGGCTTACCTCTCCTCATGGTTGCCATGAGGTGAGTTTCCTCCTTACTATGCAAAGCACTTTGAGTACCTGAGTTGGTAGAAAAGCTCTATATAAATGCAATCTATTATAACCTCTTCATGACGCTTCTGTGATGTTTGATAATACAGTCAGATCCAACATGATTGGCACCCTTGATAAAGATGAGCAAAAAACATCGTATAAAATAAATCATATAAATACTGAGCTATAATTTGTAAGCTAAAAAAATGGTGGAATTATATTATTTTATACTAATATAATTAAAATTAAAATAAGTTTGTTTTCAAAACTATTGGCGCCTCTAAATATTATTATAAATTAAATCAAACAAAATCAAATGTGCATTACAATTAAACTTTTTAAAGTTTTAGCTTATAGAAGCTTATGGGACTCTATTGTGTTTCACTGGGGAATAAAAATGAGGTAACACGCATGTAAAATCCCTGTGTCATTCATCACCATGGAAAAAGGGAAAGAACTCATAAATGAAAAGAAGGAAGTCACCCCCCTCCACAGACAACATATAATCATGAACACACAAGTTACGTCAAAAACATTTTTAGAATTACAGGACGCCACTGCCTGACAAAGGACAGAAGTCTTGTAGAGATGTATGATACATAATGATATTTTAAGCATAAACATATATCTATGCAGGTGTATTTTATCCGTGATGATACTTTATCAATACACAGATGTATTGATCTAAACAGAACTTCAGTCGACCCATTTTTTCTATTACATGTTTTTTACCTGAAGGTTGGAGATTCCCACAGCTGCAATCATTCCAAACATGACGAGGAACATGCCTCCGATGACCGGGTCTGGGATGGTGATGAAAACGGCCCCGAACTTCCCAACGAGTCCTAGGATAATCATCAGGAGACCAGCTGTCTGAAGGACCAGTCTGCTGCCAACCTGGCATGATGGGCACAACGAAGAGGGCACAGCATTACAAGTCATTAATCATTAAGGTATGGGGGCTATCAGTCATGATATATGTGGCAGGCTGACAGGCTGGCAGCCTTAAATAAAAAAGCTTAGATAGTCCTGCATGTTTTATCAGCCTCATGTAATTGCTATAGGCGGCTTTACAATAAAGTCATCATCACATTCCTATACTGAACGTGGCACAAAATAGTCTATGGAGGACATACTTTAGTGATGCCCAGTGCTGCAATGTTCTGGCTATAGGATGTGGTGCCGTTCCCGCTGCCCCACAGCGCTGCCAGGATGCAGCCAATGCCCTCCACAGCGATACCCCGGTTGATTGCGTGGGTGGGCGGAGGAGGGGCACCAGACAGACGGGCACAGGCATAGTAGTCCCCAATGGACTCCATGGTGGAGGCAAGGACGCCAGCCATCATGCCCAACACCGAGGACACACTCACTGTGGGCATGCCCCATTGGCCTAAAGGGACAGAGAGTAGACAGATTATCACACACACATTCATCTGCACACACAAAATATATATGTTTTCAAGCACATACTGTACATATCCTTTTAATTAAAATTATTTGGTGACACTGACAGAAAGATTACAGTTGTCTACAGTTTTTTTTTACAGACTTTCAACATTGTAATGTATTCTTTGACAGGTACAAATGCTACAGTACAGAAGAGGTGAACTGGGAGAGATAAACTATGAATTCCTTGCTCTTTGTGTGGTTTGCTCACAAATGATTTGAGGCTGGGACACATAAACATATACTGCATGCTAATTAAACTGTGTAAACAACTGCCAAATGTTGAAAACCAATAATTAGTTGGAAGTCATGTTCTATTCAAAAAGGTTGTGGTAGGCGACAAATAGTTTATTTTTGTTCCATCCGATACTTTCATAGCATTTGTAGCACTTGCAGTTGCAGGAATGCCAGTTTAATGAGCTAGGTTATCTTGTTTGGCAGGTTCTAGGTTTGCGTCCAAAATGGCACCCTATTCCCTACATGGTGCCCTACTTTTGACCACTAAGGGCCCTTGTCAAAATTATTGCAGTATGTAAGGTAAAGGGTAACATTTGGGACACATACCTAGATGAAAGAGGCTAACTTCAGTAGGTGAACTGACAGACAAGCCTCAATTACCTACCCTATTTTATGCAACAATCTCTCACAGTGTCACAGCGGAATTTTTCCTCTCCAGAAGTCAAATTTCAAAGTGTTTTTGACACCCTGAATTGCTCCCTCTGCTCAGCATCGTTCTGTTTCTCCAAACGTCAAATTTTGAAGTTGCTCCAATCGTGAAATTTAAACATTTTAAGGTTTAGGATAGGGTTAAAACTTTAAGATTAGGCATTCATCTCGATTGGTTAAAGAAGGGTTAAAGGCCCCGTGCAGTCAAAAACATGATTTCTCATGTTTTACACACTATAAGGTTGGAATAATACTGTGAAATTGTGAAAATTATTATAATGCCCTTTTAGTGTAAGAGCTGATTGAAAACATTTCTGTTTTGGTGGGATAGAGTTTTGGCCTGCCTGGATACATTACCAATAAAATGCTTAATAGAACAATAAGAAAGTGTTCCAAAGTTCTCTGCCAACAGAAATTCTTGCTTGAGAAATTGCTCTTGCTAAGAAGGTATTTTTGCTTCTTTTTGACCAATTTAATTTAAAAGTCACAGTTAAAATACTTAATTTTATATTGAGATTAAAATTAGGCCTTGAAGGTTTGGGATATATATACACACACAAAAGGAGGTCTACCCAGGGGATGGTAATAGAGGGGAGGTACGTGAGGCGACGTTGACTCTCTCTGCTGGGAATACGGGAGCTGGGCACCCCAATACAGACAACTCTAAGTGGAGGTAATTAGAAGAAAGTGCCAACCAGCCGTGGAAAAGTGATTTTCTTTGTTATGTTTATTTTCTGTCTTAGTAAAGTTGTTTTGCAGACTAAAACCTCGCTGTCTCTGTGTCAATCTCTGCAAGCTCAACCAAACACCCCACGGTTTACCACATTTGGTGGAGAATGCGGGCATCTGGGGTTGAGTGTACGGAGATTACCATGGAGGAGCTGGTGGCTCAGTTCATCCTCTGCCAGCAGAAGCAACAGGCTCTCCAGGAGCAAGCACTGGAGGAGCAGCACCAACAAAACCGCAGACTGGTTGCGGAGGTAGCACAGATGAAGGTTGTGAGGGCTCAGGATTTTGGCCCAAATCAGTTCCTGGTTCCGTTAAGGGAGGAAAATGATGTGGAGTCATATTTGTGCACCTTCGAGAGGACGGCCCAGAGGGAAGGATGGCCCCAGCCCAAGTGGATCAGTCTGTTGGCACCCTAGCTCTCTGGGAAGGCCGAGAAGGCCTACTTTGATTTGAATACTGACCAGGACACGAATTATGAGGGACTCAAATGGGAGATACTGAGCCGTTATGGGTTCAATCTCGCACGCCGTGTACAACTGGTCCATGACTGGGCCTTTGACCCCACCCTTTCCCCCCATGCTCAGATGAGCGACCTTGTGTGCCTGACCAAGGGCTGCCTACTGACGGAAGTACCGTCCCTCCCGATGCTCGACAAGCTCCACCTGGATAAATACCTTCGGGCCCTGCCATACGAGATGCAAAAAGACGGTGAGCATGCAGAATCCCCAGAGCCTGGAGGAATTGCTGACCACTGTGGAAATTCATCAGAACACCCAGGACCTGCTGAGAGGGGCCCGAGCAGAGAGAGGAGACGCGGAGAGGCGGACAAACAACACAGAGAGAGGTGAGGGGCTGAAGGGGGCCCGGACAGAACCAGCCGAGGCTGTGAAGTGGGAGGGTGACCCAAACAGATGACGTCGGCAGCTGCTGGACCCAGATCAGAGACGTTGCTATGAGTGCGGTGAGCCGGGCTATGAGTGTGTGGAGCTGTACCGGCCGGGAGGAGGCCATGCCCTCCGCATCCCCCAGCTCTGGGGTAACTCGGATGGCGAGTTACGTCACCTCCTGTTGGGCGCACACCGAGACGGCCCCTCCAATGTTTCCTGTACGAATCGATGGCATCGACACCAGAGCTCTGCTGGACTCCGGCAGAATGGTGATCCTGGCCCACCCGCAGTGGCTCACATGAGAGGGGAAGGAAGAACCGGGGGATGAGGAGGTGACGATGTCCTGTGTACACGGGGACACAAAGAGGTACCCAACGGTGCCAGTGAGGATAACCACCCCAAGGGGGGAGTGCCAGATGCGCGTGGGAGCTGTCTCTAACCTACCCGTGTCCATTATCTTCGGTCGAGACTGCCCTCTCTTCTAGGCCCTGTGGAGGAGGGACCTGGGGAGGCGAGCACGGGAGGTGGGAAGAAAAGAAAAAAGGACAGTGGCCTGTGCAACCCAGCCCCCGCCATGAGAGGTTTCCACTGGGCCCGAGTCAGACCGGAGGAGGGAGACGACCCCGCTCCGGCAAGCGAGCCACCATGCGAGGAAGACCTCAGGCTCCCCTTTATGGGGGTGGAGGCCCTAGACGGACTTCCCAACACTGGAATCCTCACGGGTCAGTTCGGGACGGCCCAGTTAGAAGACCACAATCTCCAGAGCACTAGGGGCCAGGTGATTGCGGTGGATGGCGTACTGTTACCTGGGGTAAATGATTGGCACTACCCCCACTTCACAATCAAGCATCATTTATTGTATCAGGTAGTAAAGCATAGTAGGGAGACAAAATACTTGTTACTCATACCCAGCCAGTATGTTAGGACTGTGTTGCATCTTGCCCACACCCACCTGCTTGGGGCACACCTGGGGATAGAGAAAACCAGGGAGCGGATCAGGAACTGGTTCCACTGGCCCGGAGTCAAGCGCGCCATGGAGGACTCCTGCCGTAGTTGCCCGGAGTGCCAGATCACAGCTCCTAGGGTGCATTATTGAAACCATTTGGTTCCCTTGCCCATTAAAGGAGTGCCATTCGAGCGGGTGGCAATGGATCTGGTGGGTCCGTTGGTGGTTCCGTTGGCACACCAATACATCCCGGTCATCGTGGATTAGGTCACCCGGTATCCTGAGGCAATCCCGCTACGTACGACGGCAGCAAAAGGTATCGCACGGGAGCGCTTCCATTTATTTAGCCAGGTGGGTATTCTGTGGTAAATCCTGAAGGACCAGGGCACCACGTTCATGTCTCGGGTGATGAAAAATTTCTGCAATCTGTTACAAATAAAACAGTGAGGACCAGTGTGTACCATCCACAAACGGATGGGCTGGTGGAACGTTTCAACAAGACCCTAAAACAGATGCTAAAGAAGGGAGAGAGAGAGAGAGAGAGAGAGATGGGAGGAACAAGGACCAGCTGCTGCCCCACCTGATGTTTTCAGTATGCTAGGTACCCCAAGCATCCAGGGGGTTCTCCCCCTTTGAGCTCCTGTATGGCCGTCGGCCCCGCGGGCTGCTGGACCTGGCCACGGAGGTCTGGGAAGCCAAACCCCCTTCGTAGCATAGTAGAACATGTGGAGGAGATGAGGGAGAGGATGATGGCGATTTGGCCAGTGGTGAGAGCGCACATGGCCCAGGTGCAACGTGCCCAGGAACGTGTCTACAAATGTGGGGCCTAACCACAAGAGTTCCAACCAGGTGAGAAGGTCTTGGTGCTGATCCCTACAATGGAGAATAAATTCCTGGCTACGTGGCATGGGCCCTTCGATATCATTGAGTTGGTAGTCGGCTTTACCAGGTGAATTTACTGAAGAAAGGGCATGCATGCGAGGCGCTGTGCATAACGTGGACCTGGCCACAGCAGGGCCCACCCTCAGTCAAAGTTGCAATGGGGGAAGACCTCAGCCCGACCCAACGACAAGAACTCAGAGAGTTGGTCCAGGGTAATACGGCCTTGTTCTCCGAGGTGCCGGGGCGCAAGGATCTCGTGGAACATCATATCCACACCCATCCAGGAGAAAAAGTACGTAAACGGCCATACCAGATACCAGGGTGACGGTCCAGCGGGAAGTGGCGACAATGCTAGAAATGGGGGTACTGGAGGAGTCACACCGTGAGTTGTATAGGCCCATAGTGCTGGTTTCGGACGGAACCGTCTGCTTCCGTAATGACTTCCGGGGCCTGAACAAGGTCAGTTATTTCAATGCCTAACCCATGCCCCGGGTGGACGACCTGATCGACCGCTTGGGGATGGCGAGATACGTCAGCACCTTGGACCTGACGAAGGGGTACTGGCAGGTGCCACTGGCAGCCACTGGCAGCGGCCTCCCTGAAGAGGGGGGGGCTATACCACTACCGGGTTCTGCCTTTCGGGCTCCACAGGGCACCAGTGACCTTTCAGTGACTCATGGACCGCGTCCTGCGGTCACACAGTGAGTACAATTTCTAAAGACTGTTGACATCTAGTGGAAGGCATAGGAACTGCAATTTAAGTCCCAAGTCAATGGATACTGTAATGGCATTGAATAGAAAACTACAAAACCAACAAAAAAACTACTTCCTGAATGGATTTTTCTCAGGTTTTTGCCTGCCAAATCAGTTCTGTTATACTCACAGACACTATTTTAACAGTTCTGGAAACTTTAGCGTGTTTTCTATCCAAATCTACCAGTTATATGCATATAATATCTTCTGGGCCAGAGTAGCAGGCAGTTTAATTTGGGCATGCTTTTCATCCAGAATTCTGAATGCTGCACCCTACTCTCAAGAAGTTAACATCAACGGGGATGTAGTGGATTGGGTCGAGAGTTTCAAGCATCTTGGTGTCCACATTACCTACGATCTACCATGGTCCAAACACACCAAGACAGTCGTGAAGAGGGCACGACAAAACCTTTTCCCCCTCAGGAGACTGAAAAGATTTGGCATGTATTCCTATAAATACAGCTGCACCATCGAGAGCATTCTGACCGGTTACATCACCGCCTTGTATGGCAACTGCTCTGCATCTGACCATAAGGCACTACAGAGGGTAATGCATACGGCCCAGTACATCACTGGGGCCAAGCTGCCTGCCATCCAGGACCTATATAATAGGCTGTGTCAGACGAAAGCCCATAAAATTGTCAGAGACTCCAGTCACCTAAGCCAAAGACTATTTTCTCTGCTACCGCAATCATGGTACCCATAACTGATTCTAATACAACATATGTCTGTCCTTGAAATCATTATTTTAAAATCGCACACAGAAGAAGTTATAAGGATAATATAGTTGCTAATGGCAGCCTACAGTACTCCGGTCAGCCATCAACTTGAGTTACTCAATGAGAGGGGGCAGCACTAAACTAGCCTGCAACAACATTTCCATCTTAACCGACATAATTTGGCTTTTGCGCTATTGCGTCTTCACATAGGAATGAATGGTGTCACATGATCAATGTCTTTGTTTATCCATTCGCTAGCCATATTCAGTCAATGGATTACCACTATCCACCACCCCGTTCATACGCCCTAGAAAAACCCAAGCCTACTCAATGGTAATAGTGCTTTTCTGCTGTTTTGTTTTTTACTTTGTATTGTTTTTTGTGTTACTGGGATTAGGGCAGTATTGGGAATGAAACCCTGGTCTCAATGGGTTTTCCCTGAATAAAGAAAGAATACAAATACAAAATAAAATAATAAATGATATTGCTCCATCTCACCCGGATATGGGACGTGGAACCATGGTGCGCTGGTGATGGCATCCAGGTTCACGTCAGTCCTGGCTGTGTAGCCATACTGGTCCGGCTGAGAGGGAAGGGCTTCAAAGATGGTTAGCAAAAAGCAGACCAACCAGGCACCACACATCCCAAACAAAGCCTGTGGATGAACAGAAAGGAGAAATGTATTGTTTAGTTTACTGGTCATGCTCTAGATTGGTTTATAAATTACCTATCAAATCGTACACAATGTGTAATGGCGGATGGTTGTAAATCTGAGTCCATAGAGGTGTACTCAGGTGTTCCGCAAGGTTCTATTTTGGGCCAAGTGTTGTTCATTTTGTATATCAATAATATTGGGGATCTTATTGAAACAGCAGATGTTAATTTTCATGCAGATTATACTGTTCTTTATTCAAGTAGTAGTAGTTTATCTTTAGCTTTTGAAAATGCCCAAAGAGCATTTAACATCATACAACAGAATCTGTATGATTTAAAGCTGATTATAAATTCGGGTAAAACAAAATGCATGGTATTTTCAAATGCCAGGCATGTTGCAAATCATGTCATTGCTACATTGGCTTGACATACTATAGAGCAAGTTAAAGTATACAAATATGTGGGTGTGTGGGTTGATGATAAGATGAGCTTCACTGTGCATGTAGAGAACTTGATAAGGAAGCTCAAACTGAAAATAGGATTTTATTACCGGCATAAGGCTTGTTTTTCTTTTGAGGCCAGGAAGGAGCTGGTATGATGTACGTTACTGTCGGTTTTATAATTTAATGATGTTATATACAGTGGGGTAAAAAAGTATTTAGTCAGCCACCAATTGTGTAAGTTCTCTCACTTAAAAAGATCAGAGAGGCCTGTAATTTTCATCTTAGGTACACTTCAACTATGACAGACAAAATGAGAAAAAAAAATCCAGAAAATGACATTGTAGGATTTTTTATGAATTTATTTGCGAATTATGGTGGAAAATAAGTATTTGGTAAATCACAAGTTTATCTCAATACTTTGTTTTATACCCTTTGTTGGCAATGACAGAGGTCAAACGTTTTCTGTAAGTCTTCAGAAGGTTTTCACACACTGTTGCTGGCCCATTCCTCCATGCAGATCTCCTCTAGAGCAGTGATGTTTTGGGGCTGTTGCTGGGCAACACGGACTTTCAACTCCCTCCAAAGATTTTCTATGGGGTTGAGATCTGGAGACTGTCTAGGCCACTCCAGGACCTTGAAATGCTTCTTACGAAGCAACTCCTTCGTTGCCCAGGCGGTGTGTTTGGGATCATTATCATGCTGAAAGACCCAGCCACGTTTCATCTTCACAGCCCTTGCTGATGGAAGGAGGTCTTCACTCAAAATCTCACGATACATGGCCCCATTCATTCTTTCCTTTACACGGATCAGTCGTCCTGGTCCCTTTGCAGAAAAACAGCCCCAAAGCATGATGTTTCCACCCCCATGCTTCACAGTAGGTATGGTGTTCTTTGGATGCAACTCAGCATTCTTTGTCCTCCAAACACGACGAGTTGAGTTTTTTCTAGCAAACTTCAGACGGGCCTGGACATGTACTGGCTTAAGCAGGGGGACACCTCTGGCACTGCAGGATTTGAGTCCCTGGCGGCGTAGTGTGTTACTGATGGTAGGCTTTGTTACTTTGGTCCCAGCTCTCTGCAGGTCATTCACTAGGTCCCCCCATGTGGTTCTGGGATTTTTGCTCACTGTTCTTGTGATCATTTTGACCCCACGGGGTGAGATCTTGCGTGGAGCCCCAGATCGAGGGAGATTATCAGTGGTCTTGTATGTCTTCCATTTCCTAATAATTCCTCCCACAGTTGATTTCTTCAAACCAAGCTGCTTACCTATTGCAGATTCAGTCTTCCCAGCCTGGTGCAGGTCTACAATTTTATTTCTGGTGTCCTTTGACATCTCTTTGGTCTTGGCCATAGTGGAGTTTGGCGTGTGACTGTTTGAGGTTGTGGACAGGTGTCTTTTATACTGATAACAAGTTCAAACAGGTTCCATTAATACAGGTAACGAGTGGAGGACAGAGGAGCCTCTTAAAGAAGAAGTTACAGGTCTGTGAGAGCCAGAAATCTTGCTTGTTTGTAGGTGACCAAATACTTATTTTCCACCATAATTTGCAAATAAATTCATTGAAAATCCTACAATGTGATTTTCTGGAGAAAAAAAATCTAATTTTGTCTGTCATAGTTGAAGTGTACCTATGATAAATTACAGGCCTCTCTCATCTTTTTAAGTGGGAGAACTTGCACAATTAGTGGCTGACTAAATACTTTTTTGCCCCACTGTATATGCAGGCTTCAGCCACTACCCTGAGAGCACTTGATTCAGTGTATCATGCAGCCCTCAGGTTCATTACAAATCAGAAACATCTAACACATCATTGTGATCTCTACAGTGCTGTTGGCTGGTCGTCATTGAACTTGCGTAGGCTTAAACACTGGTATACACTGATTTATAAGGCCATATTGGGTAAAATGCCATTGTATCTCTGTTATTTTTTTAGTCACGTCAGTAAATACAGTGCCTTGCGAAAGTATTCGGCCCCCTTGAACTTTGCGACCTTTTGCCACATTTCAGGCTTCAAACATAAAGATATAAAACTGTATTTTTTTGTGAAGAATCAACAACAAGTGGGACACAATCATGAAGTGGAACGACATTTATTGGATATTTCAAACTTTTTTAACAAATCAAAAACTGAAAAATTGGGCGTGCAAAATTATTCAGCCCCCTTAAGTTAATACTTTGTAGCGCCACCTTTGCTGCGATTACAGCTGTAAGTCGCTTGGGGTATGTCTCTATCAGTTTTGCACATCGAGAGACTGAAATTTTTTTCCATTCCTCCTTGCAAAACAGCTCGAGCTCAGTGAGGTTGGATGGAGAGCATTTGTGAACAGCAGTTTTCAGTTCTTTCCACAGATTCTCGATTGGATTCAGGTCTGGACTTTGACTTGGCCATTCTAACACCTGGATATGTTTATTTTTTAACCATTCCATTGTAGATTTTGCTTTATGTTTTGGATCATTGTCTTGTTGGAAGACAAATCTCCGTCCCAGTCTCAGGTCTTTTGCAGACTCCATCAGGGTTTCTTCCAGAATGGTCCTGTATTTGGCTCCATCCATCTTCCCATCAATTTTAACCATCTTCCCTGTCCCTGCTGAAGAAAAGCAGGCTCAAACCATGATGCTGCCACCACCATGTTTGACAGTGGGGATGGTGTGTTCAGGGTGATGAGCTGTGTTGCTTTTACGCCAAACATAACGTTTTGCATTGTTGCCAAAAAGTTCAATTTTGGTTTCATCTGACCAGAGCACCTTCTTCCACATGTTTGGTGTGTCTCCCAGGTGGCTTGTGGCAAACTTTAAACAACACTTTTTATGGATATCTTTAAGAAATGGCTTTCTTCTTGCCACTCTTCCATAAAGGCCAGATTTGTGCAATATACGACTGATTGTTGTCCTATGGACAGAGTCTCCCACCTCAGCTGTAGATCTCTGCAGTTCATCCAGAGTGATCATGGGCCTCTTGGCTGCATCTCTGATCAGTCTTCTCCTTGTATGAGCTGAAAGTTTAGAGGGACGGCCAGGTCTTGGTAGATTTGCAGTGGTCTGATACTCCTTCCATTTCAATATTATTGCTTGCACAGTGCTCCTTGGGATGTTTAAAGCTTGGGAAATCTTTTTGTATCCAAATCCGGCTTTAAACTTCTTCACAACAGTATCTCGGACCTGCCTGGTGTGTTCCTTGTTCTTCATGATGCTCTCTGCGCTTTTAACGGACCTCTGAGACTATTACAGTGCAGGTGCATTTATACGGAGACTTGATTACACACAGGTGGATTGTATTTATCATCATTAGTCATTTAGGTCAACATTGGATCATTCAGAGATCCTCACTGAACTTCTGGAGAGAGTTTGCTGCACTGAAAGTAAAGGGGCTGAATAATTTTGCACGCCCAATTTTTCAGTTTTTGGTTGTTAAAAAAGTTTGAAATATCCAATAAATGTCGTTCCACCTCATGATTGTGTCCCACTTGTTGTTGATTCTTCACAAAAAAATACAGTTTTATATCTTTCTGTTTGAAGCCTGAAATGTGGCAAAAGGTCGCAAAGTTCAAGGGGGCCGAATACTTTCGCAAGGCACTGTAAATACCAATTACGGTCCCATTCTGATTTGCTTCTAACAGTACCAAAAATTAGAACAAGTCATGGTAAAAATAGTTTTGGTTACTTAGCACCGTGGTCCTGGAATTCCCTCCTGAACATTTTAAAATGTGATGATCTAGTGTCGTTGTTGGAGTTTAAACACTTGATCGATGTATATATCATAGAAGAGTGTAATTGTTTTTAGGCCAGCTGTTTTTTAGTCAAGATGTTTGTGTTTTTAATGTAATATGTAATTGTTGTACTGTATGTGTATAGTTTTGTTTATTGTTGTGTTAGTGTATGTAAGTTGTTTTGTCTGGAATGTTGTTGCCCCTGCTGCTATTGGACTAGGTCTCTCTTGGAAAAGAGATATTATCTCAATGAGAAAAACCCTGTATAAATAAAGGTCAAATAAAATAAATAAATAAAAAAGTTAAAACTTTGTTTCAACATATTGTTTAGTTTAGACATCTCATTAAGACATCATTTAGACACAATTTATAAACATTGGTTAGTTTAGACATCTCAATGAGACATATCATTTAAAAATAGAATTTAGATACATTGTTTAGACATATCATTTAGTTTAGATGTCGTTTAAACATCGTTTAGAGACATATAGTATTTATGCTGCTACTTTGTGGCATGTTTTTGTTTGTATTCATTGTGTAATTTCCATCAGACGTTAATTTGAAATGTGAATGGTAGGTATCCATGCAGAGAGGTGACAACTCTAAAGTGCTGCTAGAATGTAAATGTAAGATGTGTGCTTGTCTTGACATACAGTACCTCTTCCACATTATCACAAGTGAACTCCAGAAGTTCCCTAGCTGCAGGGTGGAACATCCTCATTCTGATACTAAACTCTAGGCTTGTTAGGCTCTCTTACAAGCTTTTTGTTGTGATGTTGACACCTGAGTGACACTTCCCAACTGGCAAAATTTGAGTTCTATAGAGGTGCATCGAGGAGTAGATTGTGGTGTACAAATAAGAATGACTAAACCCTGCTGTGAACTCCTTTTCATCTATGGTTTAGCTTTTTTCTATCCCATCATTTTTTAACTTGCCTTTGGCATAGACTGTCCATTAATCATCACTCCCAAAGGAATGTATTGCTACTAAATTGGTGTTAAAAGAGAAGGCACTGAGAGTGACATTCATATTATGCTTGGCTCCAAAAGTGTTCTGTTCTTGTAGCGCACAGTGGGCCAGTTTCCTGGACCCAGATTAAATGTAGTCCTGGACTAAACAACAAGCTCTCACATCCATGTTTCTCAAACGTCAAATTTCGAAGTGTTTAAGGTTAAGTTTAGGCATTAACTCCACATTTTTAAGGTTAGGGTTAGATTTAGTCATTAACACCTATATCTTAAGGTTAGGTTTTAAATCAGAATGGTTAAGGTTTAGGATAGGCTTAAACCAAAACTCGAAAAAACTACTTTCTATCGCTGGATTTGAACATGCAACTTTTAGCACCAGAGGCAGATGCTTACACCCATCCGCCACATCCTAGTAAAACTGAAACCTGCAGTGGTCTAAGGCACTGCATCGCAGTACTAGCTGTGGCACTAGAGATTCTGGGTTCTAGTCCAGGCTCTGTCACAGCCGGCCGCGACCGGGAGACCCATGGGGGGCGCACAATTGGCCCAGCATCGTCCGGGTTAGGGGAGGGTTTGGCCCTGTGGTGGGCCTGGCGCAGTGCACATTGACACGGTCGCCAGGTGTACGGTGTTTCCTCTGACACATTGGTGCGGCTTTGTTGGGTTGTGTTTCGGTGTTTCCCCTGACACATTGGTGCGGCTTTGTTAGGTTGTGTTTCTGAGGACGCACAGCTCTCCACCTTCGCCTCTCCCGAGTCCGTACGGTAAGATATTTCTGGTTTAAGTATACATTTAATTTAGAACAATAGAGTTTTTATGGTAACAGATGTATGAATGGTAACAATGTTCATACATTTTCTTGTAAGAAACGCATTTTCTTTAAACAGAAGTTGTATACTGCAGGTGTTTATGCAAGGGCTACGAAGGGCTACGAAGGGCCACAAAGTACACGCAGTCTGTGTCTGAAACGTAACGTGTGCAGAATTAAAGTGTGGTTTATAAAACAGTGATGTACTGTATTTTACCTTTATTTAACTAGGCAAGTCAGTTAAGAACAAATTCTTATTTTCAATGACAGCCTAGGAACAGTGGGTTAACTGCCTGTTCAGGGGCAGAACGACAGATTTGTACCTTGTCAGCTCGGAGATTTGAACTTGCAACCTTCCAGTTACTAGTCCAACGCTCTAACCACTAGGCTACCCTGAAGCGAGTATCTTTCAGCACAGAAAACAGGTATAGTAACTTACTGAAAACAGCTTAAAGAGAGGATACTGGAACACTTCCCACTTCTTATCCTTGTAAGCAATCAAAGGAACTTCAACTTTGCTCAGGTACTGAGAAAACAGAAGGATGAGGCACACTGTCCTGTGGGAAGGAAAGACAAACACAAGGATTCTCACACACATTGGACCACCTTAAGCCAGTGGTTTCTAACCCAGGGCCACAATAACTTACACATTTGAATAATTTAGCAGACACTCTTATCCAGAGAGATTGCAGTAGCAATCAGGGTAAAGTGTCTTGCTCAAGGGCACATCAACAGATTTTTCACCTAATCAGCTCAGGGATTCAAACCAGCGACCTTTCGGTTACTGGCCCAACAATCTTAACTGCTAGGTTACCTGTCGCCCCCATATATAGACTTGACATGTTTTCATACACATCAACTTGAGTGAATTAGCTTGAAGAATAACATGTCATTACATGCGGTTGTGCGAGTGTGATCCCACCCTTTATTTAAGACGTTAAGGCGTTGCTTAAAGCTCACAACAAAAGGGAGATTACGGCTAATCCTGGGTGATAAAACTAACTGAAATTCATAGTGTATTAAAGATAAACCCCAGAACATATTATGACAATCAAATGCATGTTATCTTATGTAATTGTGGGATACTGATGGTAAATATTTGTAGATTGATAACAGCGCTCAGATGAGTGATAACCTGTTCACTAAATTTGCATCCCAAATGGCACCCTATTCCCTATGCGGTGCACGGGCAAAAGTAGGGCACTATATAGGGAATAGGGTGCCATTTGAGGCATATTTCCTAACACTACACTGCCTGGCCTTGGGTGCTATCGGTGCCGTCTAATATTGTGACAGCTGTATGAAGCCGGTCAAGGGTGTTCCCCACGATGCAGATCCTCTCTTCAACTCCCAGCACTGTTTCCAGGAATAAAGCCTATCTAATTCACTATCAATACATCCAACCACAGTTTTTGCCTCCATAGCAAACCTTCACAGAACACAGGCTAGGTATGTGACCCCTATTTTCATTATTTACCTTTATTTTAACATGGAAGTCATATTGAGACTAAAGTCTCTTTTTAAAAACGAGCACTGGCCTGCGCATTACAAAACAAGTCCATCAATAGGCAAGTATAGATAAGCATAAATATACACAATATACATATTAACATACAAAACACAGTCAATTAAAACAAACACATTCTTGATTATAAAAATCAGTCAGTTGTCAGATTTGCCTTAGGGACACTGAAGCATCCAGTCGAAATGTACTGTATTTTGGAGAATATTCCAAACATAGGGTACAAGGAAATTAAAAGCTGATTTACCTAACACTCTAGACACACCTGTGAATGGGTTTGATAACTTGTAATTTGATGTTAGGTAAATCGGAAGTTTGTGGAGCAGAGCTTTGTA
Organism: Oncorhynchus tshawytscha; assembly: GCF_018296145.1. Lineage (NCBI taxonomy): Eukaryota > Metazoa > Chordata > Actinopteri > Salmoniformes > Salmonidae > Oncorhynchus > Oncorhynchus tshawytscha. The sequence continues at coordinate 46,319,854 of NC_056447.1, read as the reverse complement.
AACAAAAATAGCTTGTGACTTTAAAGCGGTCCAGCCAACCTTTGGTAAAGAATGCAGTGATGAGTAATTAAAATGTTTCCTGTGATAAAACAAAGGACGCTATGATAAACAGCATCCAGGGGTTTGAGAGTAGTGGCAGCTTTGCTTCAGAGATGGACAGTTTTCCAGAATTTAGACGGATTCCCCTTACTACCAGAAAGAGTGGTTACATAATAATTTCCCCAGCACTAAAGGGCACTTGACAGAGGTTCCAAGGAAGGGTGTGGATGCCTGTCTGCCAGCAGTGGAGGCAGGTGAAGGAAATGAGGATGGCTGGAATGGAATTAATGGAACGGTATCAAATGTAGACATTGGTCTAGAAGCTCAGTGGTCACTTTTGCAGCTTCCATTCATAAACCGGCACTGTCTGGCACAGCAACGACAACAGTGGCCTCCCCGTGACTCGGCTAAGCCGCTGAGCATGCAGGAGGAATCAAGATGGTAGGAGAGAGGGAGGAAAGGGGCACTAGGCTAAGTGGGATGTGGCTGATTAGTAGCCAGACATGGAGACAGGATCCCACAAGATTCTCTCACCGTAATGCATTTAGTTATGACATTATCCAGAGACGCCCACCCGCCCGCCCCTCTGTAAATAAAGACACATTTCACAGGGGTTGGGGTAGGGTTGGGTGGGGGGGTAAGAGTTGAAGGAGAGGCTGAGCGAGGGGTGCAGTGAGTTGGCTGGTGACAGTTCTGTCTGCAGGGCACTTTTTAAGATCTGAGGCGGTTGAAGCTTTGTCAGATTAACTGGTAGGGAGCAGATGTCGTCCGTTCGCTGGGCAAAGAGCCTGTACAGACGGACATTTAGGACAACACAGATCAAGAAATCGGAAACATTTGCTTAAATTGTCATTTGGGGATGAGAGTTGAATAGCATGACTACTGAAGTCGGGACTGAAGTTGTGTGACTTGAATCAGAACCAACTATTGTGACACAGATAAAGCCTGAACATTGGGTCAATTGAAGCTGTGTCTCCTGGGGAAATCTTTTGTTTTCTCCTTGCTTACTGTGAGTTACCTCTTAGAAGAGACTGTCACATGTTCTACTGGCTTGTTTGTTAGACCACGCTGATCATATGTGACTCATTTTAGGAAACTACTTCACAGGAGAGGCATTTGGAAGTAAACATTTGTTTATCAAAATGCGTTTTTTGGCAGAAATGCCTTCTGGAACATGTGCCTTAAAAACAAACTTGTATGCCATCTGTAAATACTGTGGTAAACCACGGGGTGTTGGATTTGAGCGCACAGGGATGGACACAGAGACAGGGAGATTCTAGTCAGAAAGCACGCCTTAATGACTAGAATCTCAACATAAAACATACATTTCAACATAAAATAAACGTAAGAATAAAATAACTTTCTGGGCCACCTCCTCGTATTTGGTTCCGTGCCCCGGGAGCTTTGTTCCCGCCTCTTGGCTCACTCTCTGCCTCTCTTTTTATCTCCTACGGTGTGCCACGGTGCTCCCTATATGTGGGCTGCACTACTGGTTGGCATTCTCCCCTAATTGCCCCTAATTTGTGCCATCAGCTTAGTGACCTGCAGTGTTTGCCATTATACTGTACCCTGATGAAGACAGCTTGTCTGTAGAAATGTTGGTTATTAGGTTATTCAATTATTGCATCTGAGCTCCTACAGTGTGCGGCTCACCTTTTCTTTTTTGAGTGTTCTACTCCACTAACCAGCACCTCGCCTAAAACAGGTGTGCATTTCTTTCGCCTCCAGACCTCCTGGGCTACCATAATACGGATAAAATTGTTAAATTATGAGCCTAGTTGGTTTAGCCACGGAAAAAGTCAGGAACCTTCACCCTAGCCATACATGATTGGCTGAGATAATGGATGGGCTGGACATGCCGGGAGATGAGTTCAGATTGGTCTGCCATGTCTGCTGCTCAGTATGTGTAGGTAATCCTTTCTAACACAGATTTTTTAAAGATATCACAAAGAACTACAAAAAAACACCTGTCTCCGGATTATATTTATGAACTAAGGGCAACCGTGGCATCGGTAACAGAGAGGGAGAAGCGTTCATCCATGTATACAGATAAGAGAGTCTAGTTAGCTACATTTTCAGATATTATACGTTACTACTTTTGCCAGAAAGTTATTTTCTTTGCAGGTTAAGGTGTACTGTTAGCTAGCTAGCTAAAGTTAACTGGCTGGCTGGCTCACTAGCTAATGTTACGTGTATGATCTGTGTAGTAATATTATTCGTATCTCAGAGACATTTGCATTGCTAGTTAAAGCCTAATGTTAGCTAGCTAGCTAACATTGAACCTAGTTTGTTAGCTTTAGCTACCTGTAGATTCATGCATGGTAGTGACGTTATGATTTGGGATTATGGCTCATTGTCTAGCTAGCTATATGTCTAAACAAAAGCCCCCACTATGCAAGGAACCATTTCATTGTACAGTTTACACCTTCTGTGTCCTGTGCATGTTACAAATAAACATTGATTTCATTTGATATAGTGTGTGTTTGTCTGGAGAAATAAATGAAAGGTTCCATCGCTGTAGGAGCTGTATCTATTATGCTTTGTTTCGGGGCAAACCAGATCACTCAGAGTTCCATTGCAGCAATTGTGTGACCGTTCCTGGTGCAAAAACAATATCCTATCCCGGAGCTTGAGTGAATAACATTACAAAGCTGCTCCTGAATATACCACGTCAGAACTTGGAAATCAATTCTATCGTAGTCCACGTGGGTTTTAATGACATTACGAAGGGCAGCTCTGAACAGTTGAAACTGGATTTGACTCTCTGCTACTGTAGACACCATCATCATATCATCATATCTGGCCCCGTGCTCTCTCTGAATTGTGGCATTGAATGCTTTAGCGAGATTTTTTCTCTTCCCAACTGGCTGCGTGATTATTGCAGCTCCATGGGTGTAACTTTTGTTGACAATTTTGATACCTTTTGGAAACAAAACACGTCTTATAAGTAGTTTTGGATCCACCTAAATCATTTGGGTTCCTGGATCCTTTCACAGCATTATAGAGACAATGAATGATCAATGACCCGAGCCCAGCTCAGTTAATCCCTATCATTGACACTGAGTTGTCATGAATCTTCAGTAAATGTACATTATACCATGGGCATTGGTAGACACAATGTAAGTACCCTAATTTATGTCCCTCTAACTGCCCTGAATGCCTCTGCTGATCCTACAGCTATTGTATGCAATAATCATGTGCCTATGAACCAGATGTATACTGTTAACACTGAGGTGGTGTGCCCTAGTAGGAAGTCCACTGTGTGAAGCTCACCCTGCATGAACATAAATAACATGAACATATCTACATCTGCTAAGCTTCCTAGTAAAGCAATGAAAATAAGCAAGCATCCCAGAAGAAAAGTGCGCAAAATAGCCCACATTAACACAGCTTAAGAAACAAGGTTCATGAAATCAATTATTTCATAGTAACAGATGAAATTCATATTCTGACTATCTCTGAAACTCACTTAGATAATACCTTTGATACAGTGGTAGCAATACAGGTTTATAAGATCTACAGAAATGCCAAAGGTGGAGGTGTGGCCATTTATATTCAGAACCACATTCCTGTAAAGCTTAGAGAGGATTTCATGTTAAATACTGTTGAAGTAATATGGGTACAAGTTTATCTACCTCGCCTAAAACCCATTCTCGTGGGAAGCTGCTATAGGCCACCAAGTGCTAACAGTCAGTATCTGGATAAAATGTGTGAAATGCTTGATAATGTATGTGATATCAACAGAGAGGTATATTTGCTGGGTAATGTAAATATTGACTGGTTTTCATCAAGCTGCCCACTCAAGAGAAAGCTTCAAACTGTAACCAGTGCATGCAACCTGGTTCAGGTCATCAATCAACCTACCAGGGTAGTTACAAACAGGAATGAAATCATCAACATGTATTGATCACATCTTTACTAATGCTGCAGAAATTTGCTTGAAAGCAGTTTCCAGATCCATCAGATGTAGTGATCACAATATAATAGCCATATCTAGGAAAAATACAATTCAAAAGGCTGGGTCTAATATAGTGTACAAGAGATCATACAGTAAGTTTTGTAGTGAGTCCTATGTTGTTTGTCAAGAATATTTGTTGGTCTGTTGTGTGTAATGAGGAGCAAACAGACGCTGCACTTGACACATTTATGAAATTGCTTATTCCAGTTACACACCCGTTAAGAAAATGACTGTAAAAACTGTTAAATCTCCATGGATTGATGAGGAATTTAAAAATTGTATGGCTGAGAGGGATTAGACAAAAGGAATGGCAAGTAAGTCTGGCTGCACAATGGATTGGCAAACGGATTGCAAATTGAGAAATCATGTGACTAAACTAAATAAAAAGAAGAAGATACTACAAAAAAAACTAAGAAACTATGAAACAAAGATAAATTACAAAAAGAATGATAGTAAAACACGTTGGAGCACCTTAATTAAATGACATTTTGGGGAAAAAAGGCAAACTCAGCTCCATTATTCATTGTATCAAATGGCTCATTCGTCACAAAACCGACTACTTTAATGATTTTTTCATTGTCAAGATTAGCAAACTTAGGCATGACATGCCAGCAATGAATACTGACACTACACATCCAAGTATATCTGACCAAATTATGAAAGACAAGCATTGTAATTTTGAATTCCGTAAAGTGAAAAAATGATTGTTGTCTATCAACAATGACAAGCTACCGGGGTCTGACAACTTGGATGGGAAATTACTGAGGAAAATAGAGGACGATATTTTCAATGTAAGCCTACTAGAAAGTGTGTGCCCTCAGGCCTGGAGGGAAGTAAAAGTAATTCCGCTACCTAAGAATAGTAAAGCCCCATTTACTGGCTCAAATACCCGACCAATCAGCCTGTTACCAACCTTTAGTAAACTTTTGGAAAAAATTGTGTTTGAGCAGATACAATGCTATTTTACAGTAAACAAATGTCCTTCCATTTCAGCATGCTTAAACGGAAGGACATTCAACATGCACAGCACTTACACAAATGACTGATGATTGGCGAGAGCAATTGAAGACAAAAAGATTGTGGGGCTGTTTTTTTATTCTTCAGTATGGCTTTTGACATGAATTGATCATAGTTTGCTGATGGAAAAACGTATGTGTTATGGCTTTACACTCCTATCTATCCACTATATTGTGGATAGATAGTTACCCGTCTAAAAAAAACACAGATGGTGTTCTTTAATGGAAGCCTCTCCAACATAATCCAGTTAGAATCAGGAATTCCCCAGTAAAGCTGTCTAGGCCCCTTACTTTTTTCAATCTTTGAGTAAAGCCAGTGTGTCTATGAATGCGTATGACTGAACATTATACATTTCAGCGACTGAAATGACTGCAACACATAATTAACAAAGAGCTGCAGTTAGTTTCAGAATGGGTGAAAAGGAATAAGTTAGTCCTAAATGTTTCTGAAACTAAAAGCATTGTATTTGGGACAAATCATTCACTAAACCTCAACTAAATCTTGTAATAAATCATGTGGAAATTGAGCAAGTTGAGGTGACTAAACTGCTTGGAGTAACCCTGGATTGTAAACGGTCATGGTCAAAACATATTGATACAACAGTAGCTAAGATGGGTAGAAGTCTGTCCATAATAAAGCAATGCTCTTCCTTCTTAACAGCACTATCAACAAGGCAGGTCATACAGGCCCTAGTTTGGTCGCACTTGGACTACTGTTCAGTCATGTGGTCCAGTGCCACAAAAAGGGAGTTAGGAAAATTGCAATTGGCTCAGAACAGGAAAACCACGGCTGGCCTTTGGATGTGCACAGAGCGCTAAAATTAATTATCCTGGCTCCAAGTGGTGGAGAGATTGACTTCATCACTACTTGTATTTATGAGAGGTATTGACATGTTGAGTGCACCGAGCTGTCTGTTTGAACTAGTGGTGCACAACTCGGACACCCATGCATAGCCTACAAGACATGCCACCAGAGGTCTCTTCACAGTCCCCAAGTCCAGAACAGACTATGGGAGGCGCACAGTACTACATAGAGCTATGACTACATGGAACTCTATTCCACATCAGGTAACTGCAAGCAGTAAAATTTGATTTAAAAAACAGATAAAAATACACGTTATGGAACAGCGGGGACTGTGAAGCAACACAAACATAGCCATAGACACATGCATACACACACACGATAACATACGCACTATACACACATGTACACATGGATTTTGTATTGTAGATATGTGGTAGTGGTGGGGCAGGGGCCTGAGGGCACACAGTGTGTTGTGAAACCTGTGAATTTATTTTAATGTTTTTGTAACGTCTGCTTCCAACTCACACCCACAAACACGTAGATCCCCTGAACGCAGGCCACTTTCCAGCCCACTTTCCAGCTCACACTCTCAAACACATAGATCCCCTGAACACAGCTCACTTCCCAGCCCACTTTCCAGCTCACACTCTCAAACACCTAGATCCCCTGAACACAGCTCACTCTCCAGATCCCAATCACCTGAATTCTAATCACCTGTTCACACACCTGTATGTCATTATCACACCTTATTTAGTTCAGTTCTCTGCACCCCATCACTGAGGTTTTGTTTGTTTTGTGACACACGTCTTTCAGAGCGCTGGGTTTCCTGTGATTTACGCCTGTGTATGATAGATTTTGCCTGCCTCACTAATGATGCCTTTTTGCCTATTCCCTGCCTATACTTTAGCCTATTGGATTTCCTGTTAGCAACCTATTGCCTGATCTCTCGGACTACGTTACTAGCCTTTTCCCTGCCTGTACTGTTGCCTTTTTTGACCCCCTGTGTATGACCTTCTGCCTGCCCCTGGACCCAGCTAGCTGCCTCCTCCTGTGTATGACCTTCTGCCTGCCCCTGGACCCAGCTACCTGCCTTCTCCCGTGGGCCTTTGCAATAAACACTTACTGCGCCCTGTGCTTGAAACCAGCTCTCTGTCTCCCCTCTGTGTTTATTACAGTTTTTAAAATTGTATAACTGCCCTAATTTTGCTTTACACCGGGAAGAGTAGCTGCCTTGGCAGCAGCAAATGGAGATCCATAATAAATACAAATACCAGAGACGGTAATGTGAAGAACAACATGACCTGCATCAATGTCAAATTAGGATATAACGTTAGGCCAACGAGACAGTATCCAAGTTCTAAAATTCTACAGTAGAAAGCCCTGCTTTAATTTTGTCACACTCTCAACCGTAAGCTGTTTTCTGTAATTAGCTCGCCATTTAACTTGTAAATAATGATCTTGTAGTGAGATTATTTTCCTGTAATAATGAATACAAATGAGCTAAAGTTAAGACATTGTCAGCTATATGATATAGCCATTATTTGAACTGGCGATCCAGCTAACTTAACGTTGGTTAGCTAGCTAGCAAGCTAGAAATAAGCCAAAACATTGTTTAGAAAGTTGCTTTCAGTTGCCTGGTTTGCTAGATTTACATAATACTAAATACATTTTTAAACGGATGGGTTTATTGGTGTTAAAATACACCAGTCATGCAATTTTGGACCACCAGGCTGCTGATGTAATGTAGCTTGTTTTTGTGTATAATCTTTCATAACGACAAGTTTGATGTCAATATAATTTTATTTTACTTTTATTTAACTAGGAAAGTCAGTTAAGAATGCATTCTTATTTAACAATGACGGCCTACACTGGCCAAACCCTCCCCTAACCCGGAAGGTGCTGAGTCAGTTGTGCGCTACCTTATGGGACTCCAGATCACAGCCAGTTGTAATACAGTCCGGGATCAAACCAGGGTCTGTACTGACACCTCTAGCACTGAGATGTCGTGCCTTAGACAGCTGCGCCACTTGGAAGCCCTAAAAACAATGATATCACTGAGACAACTGTATACAGACATGTCGATAGACAAAGTATAAACCATTCTTGAAAGCTTTGGTTGTTTAGTGTCACACCCTGATCTGTTTTACCGGGCTTCAAATCAAATCAAATTTTATTTGTCACATGCACATGGTTAGCATTTCGCTACACTCGCGAAATGCTTGTGCTTCTAGTTCCGACCATGCAGTAATATCTAACAAGTAATCTAACAATTTCACAACAACTACCTTATACACACAAGTGTAAAGGAATGAATAAGAACATGTACATAAAAATATATGGATGAGCGATGGCCGAACGGCATGGGCAAGATGCAGAAGATGGTATAGAGTACAGTATATACATATGAGATGAGTAATGTAGGGTACGTAAACATTATATAAAGTGGCTAGTGATACATTTATTACCTCCAATTTTTAATTATTAAAGTGGCTAGAGATTTGAGTCAGTATGTTGGCAGCAGCCACTTAATGTTAGTGATGGCTGTTTAACAGTCTGATGGCCTTGAGATAGAAGCTGTTTTTTAGTCTCTCGGTCACAGCTTTGATGCACCTGTACTGACCTGACCTCGCCTTCTGGATGATAGCGGGGTGAACAGGCAGTGGCTCAGGTGGTTGTTGTCCTTGATGCACTTTTTGCCTTCCTGTAACATCGGGTGGTGTAGGTGTCCAGGTGGACAGGTAGTTTGCCCCCAGTGATGCGTTGTGCAGACCTCACTACCCTCTGGAGAGCCTTACGGTTGTGGGCGGAGCAGTTGCCGTACCAGGCGGTGATACAGCCCGACAGGATGCTCCCGATTGTGCATCTGTAAAAGTTTGTGAGTGTTTTTGGTGACAAGCCAAATTTAATCAGCCTCCTGAGGTTGAAGAGGAGCTGCTGCGCCTTCTTCACCACACTGTCTGTATGTGTGGACCATTTCAGTTTGTCCGTGATGTGTACGCCGATGAACTTAACTTTCCACCTTCTCCACTACTGTCCCATCGATGTGGATAGGGGGCTGCTCCCTCTGCTGTTTCCTGAAGTCCATAATCGTCTCCATTGATTTGTTGACATTGAGTGTGAAGTTATTTTCCTGACACCACACTCCGAGGGCCCTCACCTCCTCCCTGTAGGCTGTTTCGTCGTCGTTGATAATCAAGCCTACCACTGTAAACATGATGATTGAGTTGGAGGCGTGCATGGCCACGCAGTCATTGGTGAACAGGGAGTACAGGAGAGGGCTGAGAATGCACCCTTGTGGGGCCCCAGTGTTGAGGATCAGTGGGGTGGAGGTGTTGTTTCCTACCCTCACCACCTGGGGGCGGCCCGTCAGGACGTCCAGGACCCAGTTGCACAGGGCGGGGTGTCTCAAGCTTAATGATGAGTTTGGAGAGTACTATGGTGTTAAATGCTGAGCTGTAGTCGATGAACACCATTCTTACATAGGTATTCCTCTCGTCCAGATGGGTTAGGGCAGTGTGCAGTGTGATTGCGATTGTGTTGTCTGTGGACCTATTGGGGCGGTAAGCAAATTGGAGTGGGTCTAGGGTGTCAGGTTGGGTGGAGGTGATATGGTCCTTGACTAGTCTCTCAAAGCACTTCATGATGAATGATGACGGAAGTGAGTGCTACGGGGCGATAGTCATTTAGCTCAGTTACCTTAGCTTTCTTAGGAACAGGAACCATGGTGGCCCTCTTGAAACATGTGGGAACAGCAGACTGGGATAGGGGTTGATTGAATATGTCCGTTAACACACCAGCCAGCTGGTCTGCGCATTCTCTGAGGATGCGGCTAGGGATGCCGTCTGGGCCGGCAGCCTTGCGAGGGTTAAACATGTTTAAATGTTTTACTCACGTTCGCTGAAGTGAAGGAGCGTCCGCAGGTTTTGGTGGCGGGCCGTGTCAGTGGCACTGTATTGTCCTCAAAGCGAGCAAAGAAGTTATTTAGTTTGTCTGGGAGCAAGACATTGGGGTTCGCGACGGGGCTGGTTTTCTTTTTGTAGTCCGTGATTGACTGTAGACCCTGCCACATACCCCTCGTGTCTTAGCCGTTGAATTGCGACTCTACTTTGTCTTTATACTGACACTTAGCTTGTTTGATTGCCTTGCATAGGGAATAGCTCCTCTGTTTGTCTTTGGTCATGTTTCCGGTCGCCTTGCCCTGATGAAAAGCAGTGGTTCGCGCTTTCAGTTTTGCGCGAATGCTGCCATCAATCTACGATTTCTTTTTGGGGAAGGTTTTAATAGTTGCTGTGGATACAACATCACCAATGCACTTGCTAATAAACTCGCTCCACGAATCAGTGTATTCATCAATGTTATTTTACGACGATATGCGGAACATATCCCAGTCCAAGTGATCAAAGCAATCTTGAAGCATGGAATCCGATTGGTCGGACCAGCGTTGAACAGACCTGAGCATGGGTGTTTCCTGTTTTAGTTTCTGTCTATAGGCTGGGAGCAGCAAAATGGAGTCATGGTTAGATTTTCCGAAAGGAGGGCGGGGGAGGGCTTGTATGCTTTGCGGAAGTTAGAGTAACAATGATCCAGGGTTTTGCCAGCCCGGGTCGCGCATTCGATATGCTGATAAAATTTAGGGAGCCTTGTTTTCAGATTAGCCTCCCCAGCTACAATAAATCCAGCCTCAGGATATGTGGTGTCCAGTTTACATAGAGTTTGTCTCCACCCCACTCCAGGTGTCGCCAATCTTCCCCATTATCCCCCAGTGTATTTATACCTGTGTTCTCTGTTTGTCTGTTGCCAGCTCATTTTTTTTGTGAAACCTACCAACGGTTTTCCCCTTGCTCCTGTCTGTTCTAGTTCCTGTTTTTCTCGGTTTTGATCATTCTGCCTGCCTGCTTACTTACTGACTTTATTGTCCCCATAGGGAAATTTTGTTGCAGTGTCATGTACACATTTAAAGTTAAATACAAAACAAAATTTACAATACAACTTTCATAACAGTTACATAGCAATAAAAAATTATATATAATAATACTAAATAAATAAAGACTAGCCTGGTGGCCTTACGGAGTTGATAGGAACATTAGCCCGCGCTATTTAGGAGGGATATCACACCTGGCACAAATGATTGTCTAGTTCTGTTTTTCCTGCTGAGGGGTGCCCTATACCTGCGCCCAGAGGGGAGTAGTTTAAAGTCCAGGTACAGAAGGTGGCTTGGGTCTAAAATGATTATGTGAGCCTTACGGAGGGCCCTGACCTTAAAGGTCTCATCCAGGCCTGACTGTTTGACTCCAATTATCTTGCTTGCTGTGGTAATAATCCTTCTCAACATATTTATCTGGCTGACAGTGGCATTGCCAAACTAACAAACAATACAAAAGTTAAAATACTCTCAATAAAAGATTTGTAAAACAGAGTCAATATAGTACAGTCTACATTAAAAGATCCCAGCTTGTAGATCAGGTCTGTACATTTACTCCACTGAAGCTTATTGTCCAAGAGGACACACAGGTATTTATATTCCTTTACAATCTCTATGTTCTGACCTCTGATGTTGCAGAGGTAGGTGGTGAACACTTCCTGAAGTCTATGCACATATCTTTGGTCTTGTTGGCATTGAGGACCAAGTGGGATTCCTCACACCACTCTACAGTCATCTAGAACCGGGCCATGATGTTCCTCATCATCATGCAACAGGCTGATCAAGGCAGTGTCATCAGCGAACTTAACGAGGTGTCTGTCAATATCGGAACTAGTACAACTATGAGTGTACAAGATGTACAGGAGTGGGGACAAAACACATCCCTGAGGTGAGCTTGTGTTGGTATTGCATATGTCTGACACGTGGGGACCTATTTTGACTCACTGTGAGCGTTGGCTCAAGTCCATCAGCCACAAAACCAGCCCCCCATCTAAGGAGAAGTCCCAAATGAGTCTCTGTGCCAGAACGTAAGGCTGGATTGTGTTGTAGGCAGAAGAAAAGTCAACAAACAGAACCCGGACATGGGATTTGGCACCCTCTAGATGTCTATAGACCATGTAATGGAGGGTAAGAATGGCATCATCAACTCCTCTGGTAGGCTGATATGCAAACTGAACTGGGTCGAGAAGCTTCTGAGTGACACTGAGAATATGACTTTTCACAATTTTCTCAAGGCATTTCATTACTAAGAATGTCAAGGCGACAGGGCGGTAGTCATTCAGCACAGAGGGATTAGATGCTTTAGGAATTTGTATAATTATTGAGATTTTCCACAATACTGGCACGTGTTGCTGGTTCTATACTTTGCCACACCACACTAGATTATTGACCCCTGCCTGCTCTGACCTTGAGACTGTCTGCCGTTCTGGATCTTTTGCACCCTATCTGGATTACCAACCTCTGTCTGCCCTTGACCTGTCATTTTGCCTGCCCCTGTACTAGTAATAAACTGTTGTTACTTCAACACTGTCTGCATCTGGGTCTTACCTGAAACGTGATAGTTTAGTACACTACTGTACTCACTCTGTTTAGCACATGCCCTTATATGTGAAAGAGATGGGTGGGGTTAAGGCTTAAGAGGGTGTGAACAATTGTCATGCCCTGACCATAGACAGCTGTTTATTCTCTGTTGGTTGGGGCGTGATAGTGACTAGGGTGGGTCATCTAGGTGATTAATGGTTTATGTTGGCCTGGTATGGTTCCCAATTAGAGACAGTTGTTTATCGTTGACACTGATGGGGGATCATATTTAGGTTTGTGGGATCTTGTCTACAGATAGTTGCCTGTGTGCACACCAGTAGCAGCACGTTTCGTTTGTGCTTGTTTGTTTTGTTAGTGAGTTTCTATTAATTAAAATATGTGGAACTCTATGCACGCTGCACCTTGGTCCAATCATTATGACTATCGTGACAACAATGCTGAATGGGTGTAGACAAAGAGCTCTCCAGTAGGTGTACTCAAATATTCACAGGCAATTTTCTCAAAGTTTATCAACCTTTCAAGCAGAATTACTTTCCCATTGTTCCTCAACTGTAGTGTATGATATACAATTTTCTAGCTCTGAGTCTCTACTTTTATCCAATGTAAAAAACACTATTTAAAATTTTGCTACATAAGACAGAATTGAGCCGTTTGGTCACATATTTGGTTTCGCATTCAAAAGGCTACAAAAACAGAGCGTATATAGACCTACAAGAAGGTTTGGTCATTGTCAGGCCCCTCTTATTATTAATGGTTTGCTCACCTCAAGGTTGCATTGGTCACAGAACAAGTGTCAAATGATCTGAACATTGAGTGCTGTGGTGCCAAGTGAAGCCTCGAGCAACCTGTTCAAAACCTCTGCACACCTCCATTGAATATACAACAACAGTGAAAGTCAGTTTTCACAGGAATATTGCAAAATGCCTTTTACTCACAGGGCAGCTATTCCCCAGTGGGCCCCAGATTTCTTCCCGGCTTCTATGAAGAGTGAGAGGCCAATGAGGTTGATGGTGGGAGCGATGGCCAGGGGCCCGATAAACTTCAGCACCAGACCAACTAGACCTGACAAGCCCAGTACTAGCTGGAGCAGGGAAGACACCAAGATGGCCCCCTGGATCTGTGAATGACAAGGCAAAGAGATTAGCGTGAGACTGGATTAGCTTTATTCTCCGGAAGCTAATGTATTTCCTATATAAGAGGGTTGGTTATGTTTCCACTTGCCACTGCAGCAATAAACTTAGTGTACAAAACATTAGAAACACCTGTTTTTTCCATAACATAGACTGGCTAGGTGAATCCAGGTGAAAGCTATGATCCCTTATTGATGTCACCTGTTAATCCACCTGTTAATCCACCTGTTAATCCAATGTAGATGAAGCGAAGGAGACGGGTTAAATAAAGATTTTTAAGCCTTGAGACAATTGCGAAATGGATGGTGTACAGTATGTGTACCATTCAGAGAGTGAATGGACAAGACAACATATTTAAGTGCCTTTGAACGGGTATGGTAATAGGTGCCAGGCGCACTGGTTCGAGTGTGTGAAGAATTGAAAAGCTGCTGGGTTTTTCCAGCGCAACAGTTTCCTGGTTGTATTAAGTATGGCCCACCACCCACTGGACATTGAGCCAACTTGACACAACTGTGGGAAGCATTGGAGTCAACATTGGCCAGCATCCCTGTGGAACTCTTTCGCCATTGGTCATGCTTACAGATAGGGGGCGACTACAAACTTCAATAAATCCCGGTCTGATATTGACATGCAAGTGGTAGGTCATGTTTTAAAATAGTGCATTCTAATGACGTATTTACAATGTGTACGAGTTCACTATGTACATGTCCTGATGTATATACAGTGCCTTCAGAAAGTATTCCCACCCCTTTACTTTTTCCACATTTTGTTGTTACAGCCTGAATTTCTATTATATTGAGATTTTGTGTCGTCGATCTACAAACAATAACCCATAATGTCAAAGTGGAATTTTGTTAGTATATATATTTTTTATTAATACAAAATTAAAAGCTGAAATTTCTTGAGTCAATAAGTATTCAATCCCTTTTTCATGATAAGCCTAAATAAGTTCAGGAGTAAAATGTGCTTAAAACAAATCACAAGTTGCATGAACTCATTCCGTGTTCAATAATAGTGGTTAACATGATTTTTTAATAACTACCCCATCTCTGTACCCCACACATACAATTATCTGTAAGGTCCCTCAATCAAGTAGTGAAATTCAAGCACAGATTCAACAACAAAGACCAGGGAGGTTTTTCAATGCCTCGCAAAGAAGGGCACCGATTGGTAGATGTGTTTAAAAAATGTAAAAAATAAGTAGACGCTGAATGTCCCTTTGAGCATGGTGAAGTTATTAATTAGGCCTTGGATGGTGTATCAATACGGGGCGGCAGGTAGCCTAGTGGTTAGAGTGTTGGACTAGTAACCAAAATGTTGCAAGATCAAATCCCTGAGCCGAAAAGTTAAAAATATGTCGTTCTACCCCTGAACAAGGCAGTTAACCCACTGTTCCTAGGCTGTCAATGAAAATAAGACTTTGTTCTTAACTGATTTGCCTAGTTAAATAAAAAATAAATACACCTAGTCACTACAAAGATACAGGCGTCCTTCCTACCTCAGTTGTCGAAGAGGAAGTAAACTGCTTTGGGATTTGACCAATGTTCATTTAAAAACAGTAACAGAGTTTAATGGTTGTAATATGAGAAAACTGAGGATGGTTCAACAACATTGTAGTTACTCCACAATGCTAACCTAAATGACAGAGTGAAAAGAAGGAGGCATATACAGAATGAAAATATTCCAAAACATGCATACTGTTTGCAACAAGGCACTTTGGCAATACTGAACAAAATATTGGACAAAGAAATGAACTTTTTGTCCTGAATATGAAGTGTTTTGTTCGGGGCAAATCCAACACAACAAATCACTGAGTACCACTTCATATTTTCAAGCATAGTGCTGGCTGCATTATGTTATTTGTATGCCTGTCATCGGCAAGGAATAAGGATTTTTTTAGGATAAAAAGAAAAAGGAATACAGGTATAAGCACAGGCAAAATCCAAGAGAAAAACCTGATTTCAGTCTGCTTTCTAACAGACACTGGGAGACTAATCTTTCAGAAGAACAAAGAGACTCATCTTTCAGAAGAACAATAACCTAAAACACAAGGCCAAATGAACACTGGAATCACTTACCAAGACAACATTTATACCGGAGCGCCAAGTCTAGGACCAAAAGGCTCCTTATAACAGCTAGAACCCCAAAGCCACAAGACTGCTGAACAACTACTCAAATGGCCACTGGACTATTACAGTTTTGTATACTGCTGCTACTCGCTGTTTATTATCTATGCATAGTCACTTCACCCCGACCTACATGTACAAATGACCTCTAACCTGTACCCCGCATACTGAATCGGTACCGGTACCCCTGTATATGTTCTCATTGATGTTATGTTATTGTGTTACTTTTTATTATTTTTTAATTTAGTTTATTTGGTAAATATTTTCTTAACTCTTCTTGAACTGCACTGTTGGTTAAGGGCTTGTAAGTAAGCATTTCACGGTAAGGTTTACACTTGTTGTAGTCGGCGCATTGTGACAAATAAAGTTGGATTTTATTTGCTTTTATTTGATTTGAATGTTCCTGAGTGGCCTAATTACAGTTTTGACTTAATTAGGTATTGGCAAAACTTGAAAATGGCTGTCTAGAAATGGTCAACAATCAACTTGATAGAGCTTGAAGGATAAGAAATAAGGCTCCAAAAGACTAACAGCAGAAATCAACACAGAAGGTGCTTCTATAAAGTATTCACTCAGGGGTCTTAATAATTATGTAAATTAGCTATTTATTCATTAAATTATCTAGAAATGTTCAAACATTTCTAAAAACGTGTTTTCACTTTGTCATTATGGGGTATTGTGTGTAGATGAGTGAGAATTATTATTTTTTTCAATCCATTTTGAATTCAGGCTGTAACACAACAAAATGTGGAATAAGTCAAGGGGTACTGTATGAATACTTTCTGAAGGCTTCGGAAATTATTCAGACCTATTGACTTTTTCCACATATTGTTAGGTTACAGCCTTATTCTAAAATTGATTAAACAGTTTTTTTGTCCTCATCGATCTAAACTCAACATAAAAAAGAAATGTTCCTTTTTCAGGACCCTGTCTTTCAAAGATAATTCGTAAAATCCAAATAACTTCACATATCTTCATTGTAAAGGGTTTAAACACTGTTTCCCATGCTTGTTCAATGAACCATAAACAATTAAGGAACAAGCACCTGTGGAACGGTGGTTAAGACACTAACAGCTTACAGACGGTAGGCATTTAAGGTCACAGTTATGAAAACTTAGGACACTAAAGAGGCCTTTCTACTGACTCTGAAAAACACCAAAAGAAAGATGCCCAGGGTCCCTGGTCATCTGTGTGAACGTGCCTTAGGCTTGCTGCAAGGAGGCATGAGGACTGCAGATGTGGCCAGGGCAATAAATGGCAATGTCCATACTGTGAGACACCTAAGACAGCGCTACAGGGAGACAAGAAGGACAGCTGATCGTCCTCGCAGTGGCAGACCACGTGTAACAACACCTGCATAGGATCGGTACATCCAAACATCACCCCTGCGGGACAGGTACAGGATGGCAACAACAACTGCCCTCCATCAGTGCTCAGACTGTCCGCAAAAGGCTGAGAGAGGCTGGACTGAGGGCTTTTAGGCAACAACGTCGCCTATGGGTACAAAACCACCGTCGCTGGACCAGACAGGACTGGCAAAGTCCTCTTCACTGACAAGTTGCGGTTTTGTCTCACCAGGGGTGATGGTCGGATTCACATTTATCATCAAAGGAATGAGCATTATACCGAGGCCTGTACAATGGAGCGGGATCGATTTGGAGGTGGAGGGTCCGTCATGGTCTGGGGTGGTGTGTCACAGCATCATTGGACTGAGATTGTTGTCATTGCAGGCAATAGCAACGCTATGCGTTACAGGGAAGACATCCTCCTCCCTCATGTGGTACCCTTCCTGCAGGCTCATCCTGACATGACCCTCCAGCATGACAATGCCACCAGTCAATATAACTATAGGTTCAGCACTTTTGAAATGTAAAAGTTATACAAATAATTTAATTTAAGCTATATTTAACTAGGCAAGTCAGTATCTCAGACAACTGAGATAGGAAGGACGCCTGTATCTTTGTAGTGACTAGGTGTATTTAATTTAATTTATTTTAACGAGGCAAGTCAGTTAAGAACAAATTCTTATTTACAATGACAGCCTACTGGGGGAACAGTGGGTTAACTGCCTTGTTCAGGGGAAGAGCAACAGATTTTTACCTTGTCAGCTCGTGGATTCAATCCAGCAACCTTTCGGTTAATGGCCCAATGCTCTAACCACTAGGCTACCTGCCACCCCAAAATGTACAGCGACACTATTTGTACAGTATTCTCCCTGTATACCAAGTCAGAACCATAGGATAAATTAAGGGGGCAAATAAGCAGACCATATTTGATGATGACATTTCTCTAAAACAGATTATAGGCTACATCAAGTCAGAACAGTAGGCAAAGTTCTGCGGGGAAAGGGACCAAATGATTAGGGTTAGGTACACGGCCTACTAACAGCTTTCTACACTATATACACTTATCATTAATTTCTT
The DNA here is from genome assembly GCF_018296145.1 of Oncorhynchus tshawytscha. Lineage (NCBI taxonomy): Eukaryota > Metazoa > Chordata > Actinopteri > Salmoniformes > Salmonidae > Oncorhynchus > Oncorhynchus tshawytscha. Next base: position 46,301,894 of record NC_056447.1, on the reverse strand, counting down.
AGCTACAGTATACATATCTCCCTGGCATATTACATAATACACTGCTCAAAAAAATAAAGGGAACACTAAAATAACACATCCTAGATCTGAATGAATGAAATATTCTTATTAAATGCTTTTTTCTTTACATAGTTGAATGTGCTGACAACAAAATCACACTAAAATTATCAATGGAAATCAAATTTATCAACCCATGGAGGTCTGGATTTGGAGTGACACTCAAAATTAAAGTGGAAAACCACACTACAGGCTGATCCATCTTTGATGCAATGTCCTTAAAACAAGTCAAAATTAGGCTCAGTAATGTGTGTGGCCTCCACGTGCCTGTATGACCTCCCTACAATGCCTGGGCATGCTCCTGATGAGGTGGCGGATGGTCTCCTGAGGGATCTCCTCCCAGACCTGGACTAAAGTATTCGCCAACTCCTGGACAGTCTGTGGTGCAACGTGGCGTTGGTGGATGGAGCGAGACATGATGTCCCAGATGTGCTCAATTGGATTCAGGTCTGGGGAATGGGCGGGCCAGTCCATAGCATCAATGCCTTCCTCTTGCAGGAACTGCTGACACACTCCAGTCACATGAGGTCTAGCATTGTCTTGCATTAGGAGGAACCCAGGGCCAACCGCACCAGCATATGGTCTCACAAGGGGTCTGAGGATCTCATCTCTGTACCTAAAGGCAGTCAGGCTACCTCTGGCGAGCACATGGAGGGCTGTGTGGCCCCCCAAAGAAACGCCACCCCACACCATGACTGACCTACCGCCAAACCAGTCATGCTGGAGGATGTTGCAGGCAGCAGAACGTTCTCCACGGCATCTCCAGACTCTGTCACGTCTGTCACGTGCTCAGTGTGTACCTGCTTTCATCTGTGAAGAGCACAGGGCGCCAGTGGCGAATTTGCCAATCTTGGTGTTCTCTGGCAAATGCTAAACGTCCTGCACGGTGTTGGGCTGTAGGCACAATCCCCACCTGTGGACGTCTGGCCCTCATACCACCCTCATGGAGTCTGTTTCTGACCATTTGAGCAGACACATGCACATTTGTGGCCTGCTGGAGGTCATTTTGCAGGGCTCTGGCAGTGCTCCCCCTGCTCCTCCTTGCACAAAGGCGGAGGTAGCGGTCCTGCTGCTGGGTTGTTGCCCTCCTACGGCCTCCTCCACGTCTCCTGATGTACTGGCCAGTCTCCTGGTAGCGCCTCCATGCTCTGGACACTACGCTGACAGACACAGCAAACCTTCTTGCCCCAGCTCGCATTGATGTGCCATCCTGGATGAGCTGCACTACCTGAGTCACTTGTGTGGGTTGTAGACTCCGTCTCATGCTACCACTAGAGTGAAAGCACCGCCAGCATTCAAAAGTGACCAAAACATCAGCCAGGAAGCATAGGAACTGAGAAGTGGTCTGTGGTCATCACCTGCAGAACCACTCCTTTATTGGGGGTGTCTTGCTAATTGCCTATAATTTCCACCTGTTGTCTATTCCATTTGCACAACAGCATGTGAAATTTATTGTCAATCAGTGTTGCTTCCTAAGTGGACAGTTTGATTTCACAGAAGTGTGATTGACTGTGAGTTACATTGTGTTGTTTAAGTGTTCCCTTTATTTTTTTGAGCAGTGTATATGTTGCAGCATACAAGACATTTCTGGACTCGTTGTGCTGTGCTTACTCAAATAGGAAGGTGGAGCGGCGGTTCTTTTTGTGGGCAAATTTTGTCATCATACTTTGTCATCAAAGTCTGGTATACTCTGGATTTATGGTGCTTTCAAGACAACTGGGACCTTGGAAAAAAACTAGGTTGAATCATGACATCAGTGATCTTCAGGTCAGAGGTCTAGAATGAGGCTTGAGTTCCCGACTTGGAATTCTGGATGACCATCCAAAACGTATTTTCCCAGTCAGAGCTAATTTTTCCCCAGTTGACCTGGATTGACAGCATGGCCACCGTATTCAACCTTTTCTGGCGCATGGTGTTGCGTGTGAATGTTTATCCTTTTAAGATTGGAAAAAATATGCTTTCAGATAGATGTTTTAAATCCTTTAAGCCAAACTTGGAACACACACCCGCTCCACTGAATAGCTGGCATGGGACGCAAAATAGTGATTGCTTTGCAACGCTTGCAGTTAGCCACTGTTTCCTTCAAAAACCAATCACTGTTGAATTTGTGATTTCCCATGAGCACCGATACATTTAATCTAGAATTTATTTTCATATGACAAGGATTGAAAAGGATTTGCCAGTAGATTTGTCAACATGATTCATGATGATAACTGCTTGTCTAGCTTGCTAGCTAAGTTTTGAAAATATGATGTTGACAAGATCAGTCCAATCAAAGCTACGGTAGATATAACGTGATTTGACCATTTTATCTGTGGCCAATGCCCTTGAGCCTTCTTGGATGGGCACTTCTAATTTACATCTATTGCAGCATCCAAGGGGGCTTGAACTGCCTAGCTCGCCCTGTAGATTCTGCAGTGACGTAGTGTCCCCATGAGTGACAGTACACTGCACCTATCACAGCGCAACTAGTGAAGATTACCAATATATACGCTCTGTATTTTCTGCTGGCTGCCCCTCCACCACAGAAAGCACTGAGATAGGCTTGAACACCTGCACTTTGGAGCTGCCTTACTCAATATAGCAAGAAAGAGACCATGGTTGTATGAGGCTTTATTCACTCAATGAATTTGTTTTTACAGTGTTTGCAAACTGATATGTGACTCATTTATTTAATTTTCTTTAGCTAAACAGGTGGGGCTCTGAATGATGGTTTGCCACTGTATTGGGGGCATCCTGGGATGTGCTTTTGTATGTAATTGCTGTAAGAGCAAGTTAGCTAGCACACTCTAATTGTAATGATCACATTATTTCATATTAGTCAAATTCAACTCCATCTTTCATCGAATCAGATGGCTTATTCATCACAAAACTATTTGATGTTGCCATTTATTTTATGATTATTTCATTGGCAAAGTGGGCAAACTTAGGCAGGAAATGCCCATAACGAACAGTAAGCAATTGTATTCATGAGTAAAAAAACAAATAATGAAAGAAAAGCATTGCAAGTTTGAATTTTGTCAAGTTAGTGTGGGAGAGTGGTAAAAATTATTGTTATCGATCAATAGTGACAAACCTCGCATTGACGACTTAAATGGAAAGCTACTGAGGATGGTAGCTGATTATAGCCACTCCTATCTGTCATATTTTTAATCTGAGCCTAGAGGAAAGACTTTGTCCTCAGGCCTGGTGGGAAGCTAAAGTAATTCCGCTACCCAGGAGTGGTAAATCGGCCTTTACTGGTTCTAACAGCAGACCTATCAGCTTGCTGCCAGCTCTTAGCAAACTGTTGGGAAAAATTGTTTGACCAAATAAAATGCTATTTCTCTGTTTATTTATTTATTTATTTTTATTTCACCTTTATTTAACCAGGTAGGCTAGTTGAGAACAAGTTCTCATTTACAACTGCGACTTGGCCAAGATAAAGCATAGCAGTGTGAACAGACAACAACACAGAGTTACACATGGAGTAAACAATTAACAAGTCAATAACACAGTGGAAAGAAAAAAAGAGTCTATATACATTGTGTGCAAAAGGCATGAGGAGGTAGGCGGATAATTACAATTTGCAGATTAACACTGGAGTGATAAATGATCAGATGGTCATGTGCAGGTAGAGATACTGGTGTGCAAAAGAGCAGAAAAGTAAAGAAATATAAACAGTATGGGGATGAGGTAGGTAAATTGGGTGGGCTATTTACCGATGGACTATGTACAGCTGCAGTGATCGGTTAGCTGCTCAGATAGCAGATGTTTGAAGTTGGTGAGGGAGATGAAAGTCTCCAACTTCAGCGATTTTTGCAATTCGTTCCAGTCACAGGCAGCAGAGAACTGGAAGGAAAGGTGGCCAAATGAAGTGTTGGCTTTAGGGATGATCAGTGAGATACACCTGCTGGAGCGCGTGCTACGTGTGGGTGTTGCCATCATGACCAGTGAACTGAGATAAGGCGGATCTTTACCTAGCATGGACTTGTAGATGACCTGGAGCCAGTGGGTCTGGCGACGAATATGTAGCGAGGGCCAGCCGACTAGAGCATACAGGTCGCAGTGGTGGGTGGTGTAAACAAATTAACAATAGACTTTCAGCATGCTTATTGAGAAGGACACTCAACATGTACTGCACTGACACAAATGACTGATGATTGGTTGAAAGAAATTGATAATAATAAGATTTAGTGAGCTGTACTGTTAGATTTCAGTGCATCCTTTGATATTATTGACCATAACCTGTTGTTGAAAAAACGTATGTGTTATGGCTTTTCAACCTCGTCGTGGATTCAGAGCAATCTATCTAATATAACTCAGAGGGTTTTCTTTAATGGATGCTTCTCTAATGTCAAACATGTAAAGTGTGGTGTACCGCAGGGCAGCTATCTAGTCCCTCTACTCTTTTATTTTTTTTAATCAATGACCTGACACTGGCATTAAACAAAACATGTGTGTCCATGTATGCTGATAAGTCAACCATATACACATCAGCAACCACAGCTAATGAAGTTACTGAAACTCTTAACAAAGAGTTGCAGTCTGTTTTAGAATGGGTGGCCAGGAATAAACTGGTCCTGAACATCTCTAAAACTAAGGCCATAGTATTTGGTACAAATCATTCCTTAAGTTCTAGATCTCAGCTGAATCTGCTAATGAATGGTGTGGCTGTTGAACAGGTTGAGGAGACTAAATTACTCGGTGTTACCTTAGATTGTAAACTGTCATGGTCAAAACATATATATTCAATGGTTGTAAAGATGGCAAGAGGTCTGGCCGTAATAAAGAGATGCTCTGCTTTTTTGACACCACACTCCAAAAAGCAAGTTCTGCAGGCTCTAGTTTTGTCTAATCTTGATTATTGTCCAGTTGTGTGGTCCAGTGCTGCAAGGAAAGACCTCGTTAAGCTGCATCTGGCCCAGAACAGAGCGGCACATTTTGCTCTTAATTGTAATCAGAGAGCTGATATAAATACTATGCATGCCAGTCTCTCTTGGCTAAGAGTTGAGGAGAGACTGACTACATCACTTCTTCTTTTTTTATAAGAAACAGTAATGTGTTGAAAATCCCAAATTGTTTGCATAGTCAACTTACACACAGCTATGACACACACACTTCTCCCACCAGACATACCACCAGGGGTCTTTTCACAGTCCCCACATCCAGAACACATTCAAGAAAGCATACAGTATTATATAGAGCCCTTTTTGCATGGAACTCCCTTCCATCTTATATTGCTCAAATAAACAGAAAACCTGGTTTCAAAAAACAGATAAAGCACAACACCTCTCCCCCATTTGACCTAAATAGTTTGTGTGTATGCATTGATATGTAGGCTACGTGTACCTTTAAAGAAAATGGAAGTAGTTCTGTCCTTGAACTGTTCTTGACTATTGATGTTCTGTATTATGTCATTCTGTATTATATTTCATGTATTGTGTGAACACCAGGAAGAGAAGCAGCTGCTATTGCAACAGCTAATGGGGATCCTAATAAAATACCAAAATACCAACTACCAAACCTCCCTGCTAATGCACAGTTATTTCCATGCTAACAGACTAATCATGAATCTACAACCATCAACATACTGTTGTCTAATGTGCCTCCTTGTGTCTATCGTCAGGTGTTTACATTTATTGTACTTTAAATGTTTTGTCATTGTTATGACATTTGATTACAAAATACCTAGTCTGATATTGACATGGATGCGACGAATCACGAATCTACAGCCATCAACATCCTGTTGTCCTGCACATCTACAGTGCATTCAGAAAGTATTCAGACCCCTTGAATTTTTCCACATTTTAAGTCACAGCCTTATTCTAAAATGTTTTTTTTTAACTCTACAATCTACACACAATATCCCATAATGAAACAGCGAAAACAGGTTTTTAGAAATGTTTGCAAATGTATTAAAAAAATAGATACCTTATTTACATAAGTATTCAGACTTGGATTTGGAAATCCACACACCTGTCTATATAAGGTCCCACAGTTGACAGTGCATGTCAGAGAAAAAACCAAGCCCCGAGGTCAAAGGAATTGTCCGTAGAGCTCTGAGACAGGATTGTGTCGAGGCACAGATCTGGGGAAGGGTACCAAAAAAGGTCCGTAACTACACATTCTCCCCAATTTTGATCTTGTCTCATCGCTGCAAATCCCCAATAGGCTCGGGAGGCAAAGGTCGAGTCATGAGTCCTCCGAAACATGACCCGCCAAGCCACGCTTCTTAACACTTAAACCCAGATGCCAGCCGCACAAATGTGTCGGAGGAAACACCTATCAGTGACGACCGTGGTCAAATCAAATCAAATCAAATCAAATTTTATTTGTCACATACACATGGTTAGCAGATGTTAATGCGAGTGTAGCGAAATGCTTGTGCTTCTAGTTCCGACAATGCAGTAATAACGAGCAAGTAATCTAACTAACAATTCCAAAAAAACTACTGTCTTATACACAGTGTAAGGGGATAAAGAATATGTACATAAGGATATATGAATGAGTGATGGTACAGAGCAGCATAGGCAAGATACAGTAGATGATATCGAGTACAGTATATACATATGAGATAAGTATGTAAACCAAGTGGCATAGTTAAAGTGGCTAGTGATACATGTATTACATAAGGATGCAGTCGATGATATAGAGTACAGTATCAACGTATGCATATGAGATGAACAATGTAGGGTAAGTAACATTATATAAGGTAGCATTGTTTAAAGTGGCTAGTGATATATTTACATCATTTCCCATCAATTCCCATGATTAAAGTGGCTGGAGTAGAGTCAGTGTCATTGACAGTGTGTTGGCAGTAGCCACTCAATGTTAGTGGTGGCTGTTTAACAGTCTGATGGCCTTGAGATAGAAGCTGTTTTTCAGTCTCTCGGTCCCAGCTTTGATGCACCTGTACTGACCTCGCCTTCTGGATGACAGCGGGGTGAACAGGCAGTGGCTCGGATGGTTGATGTCCTTGATGATCTTTATGGCCTTCCTGTAGCATCGGGTGGTGTAGGTGTCCTGGAGGGCAGGTAGTTTGCCCCGGTGATGCGTTGTGCAGACCTCACTACCCTCTGGAGAGCCTTACGGTTGAGGGCGGTGCAGTTGCCATACCAGGCGGTGATACAGCCCGCCAGGATGCTCTCGATTGTGCATCTGTAGAAGTTTGTGAGTGCTTTTGGTGACAAGCCGAATTTCTTCAGCCTCCTGAGGTTGAAGAGGCGCTGCTGCGCCTTCCTCACGATGCTGTCTGTGTGAGTGGACCAATTCAGTTTGTCTGTGATGTGTATGCCGAGGAACTTAAAACTTGCTACCCTCTCCACTACTGTTCCATCGATGTGGATGGGGGTGTTCCCTCTGCTGTTTCCTGAAGTCCACAATCATCTCCTTAGTTTTGTTGACGTTGAGTGTGAGGTTATTTTCCTGACACCACACTCCGAGGGCCCTCACCTCCTCCCTGTAGGCCGTCTCGTCGTTGTTGGTAATCAAGCCTACCACTGTTGTGTCGTCCGCAAACTTGATGATTGAGTTGGAGGCGTGCATGGCCACGCAGTCGTGGGTGAACAGGGAGTACAGGAGGGGGCTCAGAACGCACCCTTGTGGGGCCCCAGTGTTGAGGATCAGCGGGGAGGAGATGTTGTTGCCTACCCTCACCACCTGGGGGCGGCCCGTCAGGAAGTCCAGTACCCAGTTGCACAGGGCGGGGTCGAGACCCAGGGTCTCGAGCTTGATGACGAGCTTGGAGGGTACTATGGTGTTGAATGCCGAGCTGTAGTCGATGAACAGCATTCTCACATAGGTATTCCTCTTGTCCAGATGGGTTAGGGCAGTGTGCAGTGTGGTTGAGATTGCATCGTCTGTGGACCTATTTGGGCGGTAAGCAAATTGGAGTGGGTCAAGGGTGTCAGGTAGGGTGGAGGTGATATGGTCCTTGACTAGTCTCTCAAAGCACTTCATGATGACGGATGTGAGTGCTACGGGGCGGTAGTCGTTTAGCTCAGTTACCTTAGCTTTCTTGGGAACAGGAACAATGGTGGCCCTCTTGAAGCATGTGGGAACAGCAGACTGGTATAGGGATTGGTTGAATATGTCCGTAAACACACCGGCCAGCTGGTCTGCGCATGCTCTGAGGGCGCGGCTGGGGATGCCGTCTGGGCCTGCAGCCTTGCGAGGGTTAACACGTTTAAATGTCTTACTCACTTCGGCTGCAGTGAAGGAGAGACCGCATGATTCCGTTGCAGGCCGTGTCAGTGGCACTGTATTGTCCTCAAAGCGGGCAAAAAGTTATTTAGTCTGCCTGGGAGCAAGACATCCTGGTCCGTGACTGGGCTGGGTTTCTTCCTGTAGTCCGTGATTGACTGTAGACCCTGCCACATACCTCTTGTGTCTGAGCCGTTGAATTGAGATTCTACTTTGTCTCTGTACTGGCGCTTAGCTTGTTTGATAGCCTTGCGGAGGGAATAGCTGCACTGTTTGTATTCAGTCATGTTACCAGACACCTTGCCCTGATTAAAAGCAGTGGTTCGTGCCTTCAGTTTCACACGAATGCTGCCATCAATCCACGGTTTCTGGTTAGGGAATGTTTTAATCGTTGCTATGGGAACGACATCTTCAACGCACGTTCTAATGAACTCGCACACCGAAACAGCTTTTCCGAAAGGGGGCGGGGCAGGGCCTTATATGCGTCGCGGAAGTTAGAGTAACAATGATCCAGGGTCTTTCCACCCCTGGTTGCGCAATCAATATGCTGATAAAATTTAGGGAGTCTTGTTTTCAGATTAGCCTTGTTAAAATCCCCAGCTACAATGAATGCAGCCTCCGGATAAATCGTTTCCAGTTTGCAGAGAGTTAAATAAAGTTCGTTCAGAGCCATCGATGTGTCTGCTTGGGGGGATATATACGGCTGTGATTATAATCGAAGAGAATTCTCTTGGTAGGTAATGCGGTCTACATTTGATTGTGAGGAATTCTAAATCAGGTGAACAGAAGGATTTGAGTTCCTGTATGTTTCCTTCATCACACCATGTCACGTTGGCCATAAGGCATACGCCCCCGCCCGTCTTCTTACCAGAGAGATGTTTGTTTCTGTCGGCGCGATGCGTGGAGAAACCCGCTGGCTGCACCGCTTCGGATTGCGTCTCTCCAGTTAGCCATGTTTCCGTGAAGCAGAGAACGTTACAGTCTCTGATGTCCCTCTGGAATGCTACCCTTGCTCGGATTTCATCAACCTTGTTGTCAAGAGACTGGACATTGGCAAGAAGAATGCTGGGGAGTGGTGCACGATGTGCCCGTCTCCGGAGTCTGACCAGAAGACCGCTTCGTTTCCCTCTTTTTCTGAGTCGTTTTTTTTTTGGTCGCTGCATGTGATCCACTCGGTTACACTGGTTGTAAGGCAGAACTCAGGATCCGCATCGCGAAAAACATATTCTTGGTCGTACTGATGGTGAGTTGACGCTGATCTTATATTCAGTAGTTCTTCTCGGGTGTATGTAAAGAAACCTAAGATGACCTGGGGTACTAGTGTAAGAAATAACACGTAAAAAAAAAAAAAACTGCATAGTTTCCTAGGTGGTCAGTGGTGGTCAGCCTGCAGGCGCCTGGCCCGCCCCAAGGAGTCGCTACAGCGCGATGAGCCAAGTAAAGCTCCCTGTCCAAACCCTCCCCTAACCCGGATGATGCTGGGCCAATTGTGCACCGCCCTATGAGACTCCCGATCATGGCCACCTAAAGGACACTCAGACCATGAGAAACAAGAATCTCTGGTCTGATGAAACCAACATTGAACTCTTTGGCATGAATGCCAAGCATCCCATCTGGAGGAAACCTGGCACCATCTCTACGGTGAAGCGCGGTGGTGGAAGCATCATGCTGTGGGAATGTTTTTCAGTGGCAGGGACTGGGAGACTGGTCAGAATCGAGGGAAAGATGAACAGAGGAGAGAGATCCTTGATGAAAAAAGAGATATCCTTGATGAAAACCTGCTCCAGAGCGCTCAGGACATCAGACTGGGGCGAAGGTTCACCATCCAACAGGACAACGACCCTAAGCACACAGCCAAGGCAACGCAGGAGTGGCTTCAGGACAAGTTTCTGAATATCCTTGAGTGGTCCAGCCAGAGCCCAGACTTGAACACAATCAAACATATCTGGAGAGACATGAAAATGGCTGTGCAGCCTTGCTCCCCATCCATCCTGACAGAGCTTGAGAGGATCTGCAGAGAAGAATGGGAGAAACTCCCCAAATACAGGTATGCCAAGCTTGTAGCTTCATACCCAAGACTCAAGGCTGTAATTGCTGCCAAAGGTGTTTCAACAGTGTACTGAGTAAAGGGTCTGAATACTTGTGATATTTAATTTTATAAATATATTTATATATTTGAAAAATGTAAAAAAAAATATTTTTGCTTTGTCATTATGGGGCATTGTGAGTAGATTGATGAAGAAAAAAACTATTTAATACATTTCAGTATGACGCTATAACGTAACGAAATGTTGAAATATTCAAGGGGTCCGAATACATTCCGAATGCACTGTAATGTGCTTCTATTGTCAGAATAAATACCAAGCAACTGGGGCTGCTGGCTGGGCATTGTACGATCACATCTGTTACACCTATTAAAATCAATCAATATTCCCTATGAACATCCATCAACATTCACTATAAACATCTATCAACATGTTTTAGGGTGAACGTTTTAGGTTGAATGTTTTAGGGTGTGTTGTGAATTGTAAAACAAAAAAAACACATAAAACCTGTCTTGTCAATGTGTAAAAGATGTATTGGGAGGAATTACTGTCCAGACTTGTCTTCGCTAAACTACCAATGTTTTCAATCAAATATTTTGGGTGAAGCAGTGAACACACAGCCCACATGCACTGAATTGCAAACTATTTAAGGTAATTAATCTTACCTAAGCCCTAAAATCGTCAGTGTCAAGTATATTTGTAAGGGCCTCCCTTGAGGACTAGGTGTAGTTTCTAATGACTTTTAAGGCTTATATAAGAGGCAGTGACTCATACCTGATGGGGGCTAAAATATTTGAAGTGCTCTGTGACAAGTTGCAGCTGAGGAAACATATTGAATTTTTAAAGTCTTACAGTCAGAAGTGTAAGCATGTAAACAACAGAAACTCAGTGAAAGAAAAGACAGTTTGATTTAGAGTCCTGGGTTTCTTGGATATGAGTCATTTCAGACAGTTGGTTAGCTTTTTAGCACTCACTATTGGATATAGACACAGTACATACAGAGTTGTAGTGGGGGATATACGCAGGGATATTAAGATGTACAGTATACCCCCAAAAATGTCATTGGGCATTGCAAATACTCATACTCATATTCTTAATCTCCATTGATGCGTATACAAGTAGTATAGCGGAAGTATACCCCGTATCAATTATGTAATTCAATAGAGAAATAATGTACAAAGTAGCCTACACAATCGCAAAGCACGTGAACTATATTCACATGCACCAGGCACACATAGCTAGTTTCACCGGAATATCAGACAGCAAGAGCCTGCAGCTCTCAACTGGTTGTGGCATGGAGCAGCTCACAGAATTAAACGACATCGGTAGCCGGTAGGGTAGGAAAGACGTTTCAATTATGATATCTACCAGTACATGCTAACTAAGGCAACAATCGGTATGCAAACCAGGTATTAAAAAAGTTTGGTCTGAAGTATTCGTTAAATCTTTGCCACGCGCAATTCAGTCATCATGCACTGTAAAATAATATATATAGTTTCAACGAATTATTATTAAGTAACTGGTTCCACAGCCTTGTTTTGATTACTTAACTTTTCGATCCAAGTATTACCATTGTTGGCACAAATTTAGCTCCAACTTGAGAAAACGTAGGCAAAAATTCAGTCAATTTAAAATGATGTATTTGCTCAATCTGTCTCATATGCTCATTCAACTAGAAATTATAATTTGTGAATTTTACCTACAAAAGGCTGTGGAATTAGTTAAACATACACAATGCTTTTAAAATATAATGTTTTCAACGTACATATTTGACACACGTGTTAACGTACAGGATTACATTGTGCATGTTCATTTACAAACGAACTATTATTCATCATGTCGTCACCTGGGATTTGAACTTCAAACCTCCAGCTACACCACCATGTCTGTGTCAATTATCAGTTAATCTGACTATTCTCTCATCATTGATTTGATTTACACTACCTATTTCAGCAATTTTAGTTTTTTAGTTATGGTTGTCTAATGTTGGTGGGGCATATTACTCTGTTTAAATTGTACTCCTTAATCACAATGATAAATAAAATAATCATGTTGAACATTAATTACTTTATAAATGAACATGCACAATGTAATCATGTAAATTGAAAATGTTGTATGTTATTAATAGCACTGTGTGTGTAACTACTTCAGCAGCCTTTTTTAGGTAAGATGCTCAGATAATAATTTTGAGTTAAATGAACATATGAGACAATTTGAGCAAACATAATTTTAAGTCGACATATTTTTCTGCCTATGTTTTCTCAAGTTGGAGCTAAATTTAGGGGGAAAAAAATGTAGGTAACACTAGGACCAAAAAGTTGAGTAAACAAAAAAAAAAGCCTGTGGAACCAGTTACTTCATAATTATTAGTTGAAACAACTACATTGTTTTTTTTATTTTTACATTGGGTGCTGTTTGAGTGAACATTTCTAAGGGCTTTACCCCAAAATCGTCCCAATCAATTATTGACTGCAAAGTCTGATATCATGATGATTCATATCAATCGGGAGGACATTTGTTTATCCAATTCTGCATTAAATGACGGCTGCAAAGTAAGCCTACCTGGCAGAATGATATCATGATGATTTGTATCAATCGGGAGGGCATTTGTTTATCCAATTCTGCATTAAATGTCGGCTGCAAAGTAAGCCTACCTGGCAGAATGATATCATGATGATTTGTATCAATCGGGAGGGCATTTGTTTATCCAATTCTGCATTAAATGTCGGCTGCAAAGTAAGCCTACCTGGCAGAATGATATCATGATGATTTGTATCAATCGGGAGGGCATTTGTTTATCCAATTCTGCATTAAATGTCGGCTGCAAAGTAAGCCTACCTGGCAGAATGATATCATGATGATTTGTATCAATCGGGAGGACATTTGTTTATCCAATTCTGCCATCCTATGTAGCCAAGGTGGAAAAATCTGCCTTTCTGGCCCTGAGGCAGTTAACCCCAACAACAACTGCTCCCCGGGCGCCGATTATGTTAATTAAAGAAGCCCCCCCACCACTCTGATTCAGAGGGGTTGTATTAATTAATGCGGAACACACATTTTGGTTGGCTGCATTCAGTTATGCAAATGACTAGGTACCCTCTTTCCTGACATTGTACAGTTCAGAAACATCGCTAGCCAAACAATATTTTGCTAGGTGCACAATTTAATGAAAGTGCACCCAACTATTTTATTTTACTAGGCAAGTCAGTTAAGAACAAATTCTTATTTACAATGATGGCCTACCCCAGCCAAACCCACGCTGGGCCACGCCAGCCAAGCCCACACTGTGCCACGCTGGGGCAATTGTGCGCCGCCCTATGGGACTCCCAATCACACCCAGTTGTCATAAAGCCTGGAATCAAACCAGGGTCTGTAGTGATGCCTCTAGCACTGAGATGAAGTGCCTTAGACTGCTGCACCACTCAGGAGCCTCAGTTTGAGACAGTTGACAATTTCATGTATGGAGAGAAGTAACATATTCTAACAAGTCATAAGTCAAACCATTATACCTGGATGCTGGATGTAAGGTGCTATTGACACTTAGTACAATTGATTTAGTGTCCTGAGTGGTATGTACATGAGTTCAGACATTGTGTTATCAATATATCACTTACTCCCGACAAAAAAATAAATTTTTATTTAGTCTTGATTTATATTGCTATGTGATATTAGTTCAGGAAGTTTTTTGTATATCACTTGTTGGATCTAGACCGCAAACATACCTCTCTCATGCGTAACTTCCACACCTCATCAGAGTCCATTAGCAGGGAGCCAGTGGCATTTTGAAGCTGCTGGGACATGGCACTGGGGGCAGGGCACTGCCACTTAGGCAGAGCAAGTATGGCCAGAGTGGGGGTGATGAAGCTAAAGGTACCGCCCTGGAGGATTGGCAACCTGTGGAAAGAAAGAGGCAACCAGTGGCATGCATGGGTTAAGGATGGAATGGTCTGGTTCATCTACCAGTAGTCTGCCTGGTAGCAAATAAGTTTTAAGATTAAAAGAGTACAACTACCCTGGGCTTTTTAGATGAGTTTAGCTAACCTTTGACCTAAAGGTATATAGATGCAGATTGTCAAAGAAGCTCAAGTTAACTCGATCACGACATACCCAATATTATCCCAATGTCATCTCAATGGCCACGGAATGATTCCTGATATCAGGAGCCAAGAAATGATGTATAGTAACGATAAGCTTAATTGAAATGGGTAGGTGGTTGGGTAGCTAGTAAGGTAGCTGGTTGGGTAGTTAGTAAGGTAGCTGGTTGGGTAGCTACTGTAGGTGCCTATTTTCATGATTTCTTCCACTGGATGCATCCCTGGTCCAGTAGTTTTAGCCTTATACAACCAACCCATTTTGGTCTTACAACAGTTGAGATACACTGAGTGCAAAAAACATTAAGGACACCTACTCTTTCCATGAAAGACTGACCAGGTGAATCCAGGTGAAAGCTATGATCCCTTATTGATGTCACTTGTTAAATCCACTTCAATCAGTGTAGATGAAGGGGAGGAGACGGGTTAAAGAAGGATTTTTAAGCCTTTAGACAATTGAGACATGGATTGTGTATGTGTGTCATTCAAAGGGTGAATGGGCCAGACAAATATTGAAATGCTTTAAGTAAGTTCCAGGCGCACTGGTTTGTAATCAAGAACTGCAACGCCATACTAAGAAGGTGTTCCTAATGTTTAGTCTACTCAGTGCATATTCAGTGTCATTACTGTATACTACTAGAGGGTACACGTATTAGTTCAAACCAGCTTAAATAAATAAGGTTGCAATTAGGTTATGTTTATGATACATAACTGCTGGGCTGTGATAGACTCATCTGGGTGATTGTCGAGTCTTATAGTGATATAATACCATACTGACCAATCCTGCACCTGGGCTCTTCAGCTCTAACTCATGGAAACTCAACATAAGGCTTTGGACAGGAATCATTCTTAAACTGTGGTAGGCCCAGGCCCTAAACCTGTCTTCACTATACTGTACATTAGGGCATTAAGCTGTCAGGAACTTTACTTTACTTAGAACTGGAGACAGATATTTCCAAAAGGATTACCTAGATGGAAAAAAACTCAGCCAAAAAAGAAACGGCCCTTTTTCAGGACCCTGTCTTTCAAAGATAATTTGTAAAAATCCAAATAACTTCACAGATCTTCATTGAAAAGGGTTTAAACACTGTTTCCCATGCTTGTTCAATGAACCATAAACAATAAATGAACATGCACCTGTGGAACAGTCGTGAAGACACTAACAGCTTACAGACGGTAGGCATTTAAGGTCACAGTTATGAAAACTTAGGATACTAAATAGGCCTGTCTACTGACTCTGAAAAACACCAAAAGAAAGATGCCCAGGTTCCCTGCTCATCTGTGTGAAAGGGCAATAAATTGCAATGTCCGCACTGTGAGACGCCTAAGACAGCGCTACGGGGAGACAGAATGGACAGCTGATCGTCCTTGCACGGGCAAACCATGTGCAACAATACCTGCACAGGATCGGTACATCCAAACATCAAACCTGCAGGACAGGTACAGGATGGCAACAACAACTGACAGAGTTACACCAGGAACGCATAATCCCTCCATCAGTGCTCAGACTGTCTGCAAAAGGCTGAGAGAGGCTGGACTGAGGGCTTGTAGGCCTGTTGTAATGCAGGTCCTTTCCAGACAACATCGGCAACAACGTTGCCTAAGGGCACCAACCCACCGTCGCTGGACCAGACAGGACTGGCAAAAAGTGCTCTTCAATGACAAGTCGTGGTTTTGTCTCACTCGGGTGATGGTCGGAGTCGCGTAGATCGTCGAAGTAATGAGTGTTACACCGAGGCCTGTACAGTAATCTGGAGCAGGTGGAGGGTCCGTCATGGTCTGGGGTGGTGTGTCACAGAATCATCGGACTGAGCTTGTTGTCATTGCAGGCTATCTCAACGCTGTGCGTTACAGGGAAGACATCCTCCTCCTTCATGTGGTACCCTTCCTGCAGGCTCATCCTGACATGACCCTCCAGCCCGACAATGCCACCAGCCATACTGCTCGTTCTGTGCGTGATTTCCTGCAAGACAGGAATGTCAATGCTCTGCCATGGCCAGCGAAGTGCCCAGATCTCAATCCCATTGAGCAGGTCTGGGATCTGTTGGATTGGAAGGTGAGGCCAGGGCCATTCCCCCAAGAAATGTCTGGGAACTTGCAGGTGCCTTGGTGGAAGAGTGGAGTAACATCTCACAGCAAGAACTGGTCAATATGGTGCAGTCCATGAGGAGGACATACACTGCAGTACTTAATGCAGCTGGTGGCTACACCAGATACTGACTGTTACTTTTGATTTTGACCCCCCTTTGTTCAGGGATACATTATTCCATTCCTGATAGTCACATGTCTGTGGAACTTGTTCAGTTTATGGCTCAGTTGTTGAATCTTGTTATGTTCATACAAATATTTACACATGTTCAGTTCGCTGAACATTAACGCAGTTGACAGTGAGAGGACGTTTCTTTTTTTGCTGAGTTTAGAGAAGGATTTATGTTAAGTTCAGATCGTTGTTTGGGTTCAGATCGTTGTTTGGGTTCAGATCGCTGTTTGGGTTCAGATCTCTGTTTGGGTTCAGATGTGTGTTTGGTTTCAGATGTGTGCACGATTGCGTGTGTACTCAAGCATGCATGCACACAGCCTTGTCTGTGTGTTCTTCTAAGCCTCTGTGGGTTTAAAGTAGGCTCCTACATGTGTTTGCATTTATACATCCTTGTGTCTATACACTGAGGCCTATACACTGAGTGTACAAAACATTAAGAACACCTTCCCACCTCTTCATCTACACTGATTGAAGTGGATTAAACAAGTGACATCAATATGAGATCAAAGCTTTCTCCTGGTCAGTCTAAGTCATGGAATTGGTGTTCTTTTTAAATACATTTTATTTATACTTTATTTAACTCAGCAAGTTATCACAGGTTAGGGTTTCTACATGGAGTGTACTACCTGTGGTTGGCACTGGAGAGCACCCGTGGGTTTCCTCTAGTATCCAGGTGACCCTGATTGGGCTTATTGGGATCACCTGCTTCATGACTATTTAGGTTCCTCTGTGGACTGGGCCAGCTGCTCAAGTCTCGTTCAGTGTTCCCTTGCTTTGTTGTTTTGATATGAAGCCCTTAAGTAAATATTCTGGATTTACCCTTACCTCTGCCTGCTGTGAATCTGTGCCTGGGTCAAAGTTCATACTATCACTAATGTCAAACAAGTCAGTTAACAACAAACTCTTATTTACAATGACGGCCTACCCTGGCCAAACCCGGACAATGCTGGGCCAATTGTGCACTACCTTATGCGACTCCCAATCACTGCAGGATGTGATTCAGCCTGGATTTGAACCAGGGACTGTAGTGATGCCACTTACACTGAAATGCAGTGCCTTAGACCACTGCGTCACACGGGAGCCCGAGTGGTGCAGCGGTTTTGTACAATCAGTGTATATATAAGTCGGAAGTTTACGTACACCTTAGCCAAAAACATTTAAACTCAGTTTTCACAATTCCTGACATTTAATCCTAGTAAAAATTCCCTGTTATAGGTCAGTTTTTGATCACCACTTTATTTTAAAACTGTGAAATGTTGGAATAAAAGTAAAGAGAATGATTTATTTCAGCTTTTATTTCTTTCATCATGTTCCCAGTGGGTCAGAAGTTTACATACACTCAATTAGTATTTGGTAGCATTGCCTTTAAATTGTTTATCTTTGGTCAAACGTTTCAGATAACCTTCCAGAAGCTTTCCACAATGAGTTAGGTGCATTTTGGCCCATTCCTCCTGACAGAGCTGGTGTAACTGAGTCATGTTTGTAGGCCTCCTTGTTCGCACACGCTTTTTCAGTTCTGCCCACAAGTCTTCTATAGGATTGAGGTCAGGGCTTTGTGATGGCCACTCCAATACCTTGACTTTGTTGTCCTTAAGCCATTTTGCCACTTCTTTGGAAGTATGCTTGGGGTCATTGTTCATTTGGAAGACCCATTTGCGACCAAGCTTTAACTTCCTGACTGATGTCTTGAGATGTTGCTTCAATATATCCACATAATTTTCCTGCCTCATGATGCCAGCTATTTTGTGAAGTGCACCAGTCCCTCCTGCAGCAAAGCACCCCCACAACATGATACTGCCACCCTCGTGCTTCACGGTTGGGATGGTGTTCTTCTGCTTGCAAGTCTCCCCCTTTTTCCTCCAAACAGAACAATGGTCATTATAGCCAAACACCTTTATTTTGTTTCCTCAGACCAGAGGACATTTCTCCAAAAAGTACGATCTTTGTCCCAATGTGCAGTTGCAAACTGTAGTCTGGCTTTTTATGACGGTTTTGGAGCAGTGGCTTCTTCCTTGCTGAGCGGCCTTTCAGGTTATGTCGATATAGGACTCGTTTTACTGTGGATAAAGATACTTTGGTATTACTTGTGTCATGCACAAAGTAGATGTCCTAACCGACTTGCCATAACTATAGTTTGTTAAAAAGAAATGTGTGGAGTTGTTGGGGTCATTAAAACTCATTTTTCAACCTAAGTGTCTATAAACTTCTGACTTCAACTGTATGTGTGTGCCCTTATGTGAAAGGTAAGCTATTAAGGAAATGCCAAGAGGACTAACTACCTGGTTCCGATAGTGGTCTGAAGCAATGTGCACACACCCGACACAAAGAATATGGTGGAGATGAGTAGGCTCTTGGCGGCATTGTTGTGTCCAATACAGAGAGGCTCGGCCAGGATCAGAGGCACTGCAATTATGCCACCGAATGCCAGGATATAATGCTGTTGACAGAAGCAGAAGAAAGACCGAAAGGCATACACATGAAATGTCATGGTCCGAGTCACAGTATATTGTAAACAGATAACCGTAACAACAGAACAACCCCTGAAAGACACATTGACATACCTGTCATGACTTGATATCACACACAAATACAAATGTCAGAACACACTGTTCTAATACTATTATGATTAGGCTACATACACCTTTACTATTTTCCCCATTCTTTTTCAGTCCAAACTTTTAAAGCGATAGTGAATAAGCCCTTTTTCTACCTAACCAAAGTCAGAGTAACTCATGGATAACATTTATATGTTTATGGTACGTGAAGACTTCCAGCTGTTGCGCTCAAGCTAGTTAGTGATGGCTCACAAAACTACCTCCAAATTCTTTCAATCTACACTCAATCAGAGACATAAAAATGGTATCCATATGTTCATCTGACTCTGGGTAAGTAGAAAAAGGGCTTCATTGCCTAAATCTATCACTATCCCTTTAAAGCTCTTCACAGGTTTTGGTTTAGCCTAGATCTCCCTTGGTCCAGGCCAAAACCACATTTCGCACATAACTTTCGCATAATGCGTTCATTGAAGTTGGATAACACCAACATTGGCCCAGATCTTAGCTGGCCCTCCTCTTTTCAGTGGTAGCCTTAATCACCCTAAACACCCGCCTGACCTTACAAACACATTGTTGAAATCAGTAGTGTGAAAACATATTTGCTGAATGACTACAGGATATGCATTTAATTGTCCCCTCAGCTCCTCTGTTACTTTCTTTGACATGTTAGCCCTGGGCTTTAAGCATGTAGGTGTGCAAATGCTTGTGTTATACTAGCATAACACAAGCATGGCAAAACATTTTAGTGGCCTCCCTCTTGACGGTGTAGATCATTTTTAAAAATGTTTTACAGTTAATTTCCTGCAATTCTACTCATTTTGCCATGGGGTAGAGAGCAAAAATGTGCCGTTTTGCAGGTAATTTCCTGCAATTCTGCACCTTTTGTAATGACTTATGCCATGTTAATATAATATGAGTGAGAATGACTAACAAAATCAATGGGGGCCCCCTGGAGGTTAGGGGCCTGCGTGCCCAGTTGGTATTCGGCCATGGTTAATACAAGTTTAGATAGCTGGCTAGACTAACTACCAATCTAAAAATTGGCAAAACTGCTGATGCACAACTGAATTTTGAATTTGCACCTGGTGTATTCTTACTGCCAAGAGACCCCAACTGGGGCCCTAAGTGACCGATTATGTCGCTTATGCCTGGAACTGGATAGTCCAGTGTTGACACAGTGCAGTGGAAAAATACCCTATTAGTCGATAATGACATTTGGTTTAAAGGGATAGGTCAGGATTTTGGCAATGAAGCTACATTAACAGCAACAACAAAAATGTAAGCACAAAATAAGTTGTTAAATTACTAATAGGCCTTCAATTAATATAACTACCGCTACCATTAATAATATAAGTTATTACATACATACAGTGGCATCCAAACTTATTGACACCCTTGATAAAGATGTACAAAAATGATGTATAAAATAAGTAATTCAAATACTGAGCTATATTGTATGCTAAAAATATATATTATTTTATACTAATATAATGGCTCAGAGAGTCATATTTCTTTTATCAAAAAGGTAGGGTTCAAAATTATTGTCACCCTGTTTTCAATACTTATCAATGTCTCACCTTGCGAGGATAATGACACTGATACTTTTGTCATGCGTAGGTGTAATAGGCGCAGGAGAGTCAAATGGAGTGTAAAATGGAGTCTTTTAATAAAGTCCCCGGAGTATGCTCCATAACACTAAATGTACATAAACACACAAACGAGGACCCGACGCGCACCTATACAACAATCACACTACACTGACAATAAAACAATCTCTGACAAAGACATGAGGGGAAACAGAGGGTTAAATACACAACGGATTGAAAACAGGTGTGTGGGAAGACAAGACAAAACCAATGGAAAATGAAAAAAGGATCAATGATGGCTAGAAGACCGGTGACGTCGAACGCAGAGCACCGCCCGAACAAGGAGAGGCAACGACTTCGGCAGAAGTCGTGACAACTTTTTCTAAAATGAGTTGGAGAACACATTGAAAGGGATCTTAGATCATTCCTCCATACAGAATCCTTCCAGATCCTTGAAATCGTTTGTCTGCGCTTATGGACTGTACTCTTCAATTCAATGGGTTTTAAGCCCGAAAATTGAGATGAACATTGAAAAATTATAATTTTGTTGTCAATTAATCATTTCTTTGTGGATTTTGATGTGTGTTTGGTGTTATTGTCTTGCTGGATGATACTGTTCACTTACTGTCAAGTTTCAGCCTCCTGGCTGAGGCAACCAGGTTTTTGGTTCAAATGTCCTGGTACTGGATAAAGTTCATGATGCGGTTGACCTTAATAAGGGCCCGAGGACTAGTGGAAGCAAAATAGCCCCATAACATCAAATATCCACCACCATATTTTACAGTAGGTTCGGGGTAATTTTCTGCTCATGCATTCTCATTTTGATGCCAAACCTGCCGCTGGTGTGCGTAGCCAAAGAGATCTATTTTCATGCTGTCCAACAAATGTAAACACCTGGACTTCACTAAACGACATTGGCACTTAGATTGGAACCGGTGCTTTGGTCAGATAACATGAAATTAGAGCTCTTTGGCGTCAAAATGTATTTTTTAATTTTACCTTTATTTAACTAGGCAAGTCAGTTAAGAACAAATTCTTATTTTCAATGACAGCCTAGGAACAGTGGGTTAACTGCCTGTTCAAGGGCAGAATGACAGGTTTGTACCTTGTCAGCTCGGGGATTTGAACTTGCAACCTTTTGGTTACTAGTCCAACATTCTAATCACTAGGCTACCCTGCCATCCAAAATGAGAAAATATACGTGTATACGTGGGAAAGTATACGTGGGAAATCAAACCGTATTCCCTACATAGTGCACAGCTTTTGACCAGAGCCCTATAGGGACTCGTCACAAGTAGTGTACTAAAAAAGGAATAGGGTGCCAATTGGGCTTTATGGGTCCTGGTTAAAATTAGTACACTACATAGGAAATAGGGTGCCATTTCAGGCCCTATGGGTCCTGGTCAAATGTAGTGCACTACATAGGGAATAGGGTGCCATTTTAGACATCCTAGGACCCTCATGGTTTGCGAGATCCACTTCCTCCTTTATGTTTGTGTCTATCTTTTGACTAATCTCTGAAGGCCTTGTTCACAGGTGCCTTCAGAAAGTATTCAGACCCCTTGACTTTTTCCACATGTTATTACATTACAGCTTTATCCTATAATTTATTTAATTGTTTTTTTTACTCATCAATCTACACACAATACCCCATATTGACAAAGCAAAAAAAAAAAAATTTTTTTTAAATATTACATTTAAATAAGTATTGAGACCCTTAACTCAGTACTTTGTTGAAGCACTTTCGGCAGTGATTACAGCATTGAGCCTTCTTGGGTATGCCGCTATAAGCTTGGCACACCTGTATTTGAGGAGCTTCTCCCATTCTTCTCTGCAGATCCTCTCAAGCTCTATCAGCTTGGATGGGGAGCGTTGCTGCACAGATATTTTCAGGTCTCTCCAGAGATGTTCGAACGTGTTCAAGTCTGGGCTCTGGGTGGGCCACTCAAGGACATTCAGAGACTTGTCCCAAAGCCACTCCTGCGTTGTCTTGGCTTTGTGCTTAGGGCCGTTGTCCTGTTGTAAGGTGAACCTTCGCCCCAGTCTGAGAGGTCCTGAGTGCTCTGGAGCAGGTTTTCATCAAGGATTTTTCTGTACTTTGCTCCGTTCATCTTTGCCTTGATCCTGACTAGTCTTCCAGTCCCTGCCGATGGCATCAGTCTGGCTACTCTACCATAAAGGCCTGATTGGGGGAGTATTGCAGAGATGGTTGTCCTTCCTTCTCCCATCTCCACAGAGAAACTCTAGAGCTCTGTCAGTGTGACCATCGGGTTCTTGGTCACCTCCCTGACCAAGGCCCTTCTCCCCCGATTGCTCAGTTTGGCCGGGCGGCCAGCTCTAGGAAGAGTCTTGGTGTTTCCAAACTTCTTTCATTTAAGAATGATGGAGGCCACTGTGTTCTTAGGGACTTTCAATGCTGCAGAAATGTTTTGGTACCCTTCCCCAGATCTGTGCCTCAACACAATCCTGTCTCGGAGCTCTAAGGACAATTCCTTCAACCTCATGACTTGGGTTTTTGCTCTGACATGCCTTGTCAACTGTGGGACCTTATATACCTTATCAGCTTGGGGATTTGATCTTTTGGTTACTGGCCCAACGCTCTAACCACTACACTAGGCTACCTAGACAGGTTTGTGCCTTTCTAAATCATGTCCTATCAGTTGAATTTACCACAGGTGGACTCCAATTAAGTTGTAGAAACATCTCAAGGATGATCAATGGAAACAGGATGCACCTGAGCTCAATTTTGAGTCTCATAGCAAAGGGTCTGAATACTTATGTAAATAAGGTATCTGTTTTTATTTTTAATAAATTAGAAAAAATAATCTAAAATCCTGTTCTCACTTTGTCATTATGGGATATTGTGTGTAGATTGCTGAGGATTTAATGTAAGGTAACAAAATATGATAAAGTCAAGGGGTCTGATTACTTTCCGAGGGCACTATATACTATATATCCTGACCTTATGGTGAGCCTTTGAGCTTATGCATCCTTGATGTCTGCTCAGGTCTTCCAGAAAGTGCTGGTCGATGCTATACACCAGAACTTCATGTTAAAGGGTCTGTCCAACCTCCTCATTATGGGAAACCCTATCAGTCCCGAGACCCAAGCAAAAATCTGCTTTTCATTTATCGAGTAATATTTATATTTAGCCTCACAATGAAGTATTTTACCATTTTATTTTCAGGACAACCAGAGCTACAGGTAGAACACAGAACAATTTGATCCAAACAGTTGCATTAATGAGTGGTATTGACAAATGTCAATTTAACTAATAGGGTTGTCAAAAGCAAAAACCTGATAAGACAATGATTTTATATGAATGCTGTCAGTCTGGGATGGGTGACTGGCGGCACCTCTTTTGTAGGCCTGCAAACCAATGTTTTTTGTGGGGGGGACTCAGTCGGTCTAAACTTATTGCTCAGAGTTAAAATAATAGAATACACAAGGTGCAATTTCGAAATTTGGTTGTGCATTAGCAGTCACTCAATAGGCCCATGTCAGCTAAATTATTTTAGATAGAGGCCAGCTATCTGAAATTGTAGTAAGCAGAACCAAATTACCGACTGGGGTGGGCCCATTGATCATCAGTTGTCATATTAACAACCGTAAACATTTGCCTCTACCCCCTATGGCAAAATGTGTAGAATTGAAGGAAATAGTGGCCCCCTCATATCCAGTGACAACTGTGTGAAGTTTGGAGTTTTTGACAGCAACTATGTGAGCTTATTACAGTATTATAGACACAATGTCCTGGGATTTCCTATGATCTTCTGTGTAGAAGAACCTCTTACCTTCTAACGACTGTTGTGTAACTTGTGAGCGTCATAGAGACAAACATGTTACACGTGCGTGTTCGTGAGAGTCTTAGCTTTTCATAGATACAGTGCTGTGAAAAAGTATTTGCCTCATTCTGATTTTCTCTGTTTTTGCATATTTTTATGATACTAAATGTTGTCAGATCTTCAACCAAAACCTAATATTAGATCAAAGGAACCTGCGTTTACAAATAACAACAACAAGAAATTAATATATTTTTTAAATGTAATCAACAAAGTTATGGAACACTCAATTCCCCTGGGTGAAAAATGTATTTCCCCCATATGCTCAATAACCGGTTGTGCCACCTTTAGCTGCAATGACTGCAACCAAATGCTTCCTGTTGATCAGTCTCTCACATCGCTGTGGAGGAATTCTGGCCCACTCTTGCATGTAGAACTGCTTTAACTCAGCAACATTTGTGGGTTGTCAAATATGAACTGCTTGTTTTAAGTCCTGCCACAACATCTCAATTGGGATTAGGTCTGAACTATGACTAGATCATTCCAAAACTTCAAATGTGTTGCTTTTTAACCATTTTCATGTAGACTTGATTGTGTGGTTTTAATCATTGTTTTGCTGCATTATCCAGCTGCGCTTCAGCTTCAGCTTCAGCTCACAAACGGATGGCCTGACATTCTCCTCTAGAATTCAATGATACAGAGCAGAATTTATGGTTCTTCTGTTAAGGCAAGTCATCCAGGTCCTGAGGCAGCAAAACATCCCCAAACCATCACACTACCACCACCATGCTTGACCGTTGGTATGAGGTTTTTACTTTGGAATGCAGTGTTTAGTTTTCGCCAGACATAATGGGACCCATCTCGTCCAAAAAGTTGACTCAAGATTGCAAAAAAACGCCGGGAAGCACCTGGATGATCATCAAGACTCTTGGAAGAATGTTCTATGGACAGATGAGTCAAAAGTATAACTTTTTTTTTTTTTCAGCTCAAACCATTCTGACTGGTGGTACTTATTAAGATATGGGCTGTTTCCTGTCCATTATGTTTTTTACCTTTGAGGAATGGTGACATCAAATATGGGGTGACTTCAAAGTGAGTAAGGAAAGGCAGAGTAGGAGTGGCATGAGATGGGGACTTACAGTATATGACTGCTAGGAACCAGCATGCAGAACTATTTCCAAGAAATGGTAGATGGGAAATGGTTATAAGAGGGAGACTTAACTGTAGACTAAGATATATATATATATATACAGGGGAAGAGGGAGACTTAACTGTAGACTAAGAGATATATATATATATACAGGGGAAGAGGGAGACTTAACTGTAGACTAAGAGATATATATATATACAGGGGAAGAGGGAGACTTAACTGTAGACTAAGAGATATATATATATATACAGGGGAAGAGGGAGACTTAACTGTAGACTAAGAGATATATATATATATATAGGGGAAGAGGGAGACTTAACTGTAGACTAAGAGATATATATATATATACAGGGAAGAGGGAGACTTAACTGTAGACTAAGATATATATATATATATACAGGGAAGAGGGAGACTTAACTGTAGACTAAGATATATATATATATATACAGGGAAGAGACTTAACTGTAGACTAAGATATATATATATATATACAGGGGAAGAGGGAGACTTAACTGTAGACTAAGATATATATATATATATACAGGGGAAGAGGGAGACTTAACTGTAGACTAAGATATATATATATATACAGGGGAAGAGGGAGACTTAACTGTAGACTAAGATATATATATATATACAGGGGAAGAGGGAGACTTAACTGTAGACTAAGATATATGTAGACTAGACTAAGATATATATATATATATACAGGGGAAGAGGGAGACTTAACTGTAGACTAAGATATATATATATATATACAGGGGAAGAGGGAGACTTAACTGTAGACTAAGATATATATATATATATACAGGGGAAGAGGGAGACTTAACTGTAGACTAAGAGATATATATATATATTAACTGTAGGAGATATATATATATATACAGGGGAAGAGGGAGACTTAACTGTAGACTAAGAGATATATATATATATACTTAACTGAGACTAAGAGATATATATATATATACAGGGAAGAGGGAGACTTAACTGTAGACTAAGATATATATATATATACAGGGGAAGAGGGAGACTTAACTGTAGACTAAGAGATATATATATATATACAGGGGAAGAGGGAGACTTAACTGTAGACTAAGATATATATATATATATACAGGGGAAGAGGGAGACTTAACTGTAGACTAAGAGATATATATATATATACAGGGGAAGAGGGAGACTTAACTGTAGACTAAGAGATATATATATATATACAGGGGAAGAGGGAGACTTAACTGTAGACTAAGATATATATATATATATACAGGGGAAGAGGGAGACTTAACTGTAGACTAAGAGATATATATATATATATACAGGGGAAGAGGGAGACTTAACTGTAGACTAAGATATATATATATATATACAGGGGAAGAGGGAGACTTAACTGTAGACTTAACTGTAGACTAAGAGATATATATATATATACAGGGGAAGAGGGAGACTTAACTGTAGACTAAGAGATATATATATATATACAGGGAAGAGGGAGACTTAACTGTAGACTAAGAGATATATATATATATACAGGGGAAGAGGAGACTTAACTGTAGACTAAGATATATATATATACAGGGGAAGAGGGAGACTTAACTGTAGACTAAGAGATATATATATATATATACAGGGGAAGAGGGAGACTTAACTGTAGACTAAGATATATATATATATATACAGGGGAAGAGGGAGACTTAACTGTAGACTAAGATATATATATATATATACAGGGGAAGAGGGAGTAGGTAAAGGATGTACATTTACATTTTAGTCATTTAGCAGACAATCTTATCCAGAGCAATTTACAGTGTATTCATCTTAAGGTAGCTAGGTGAGACAATCACATATTACAGTCGTAGTAAGTCCATGTTTCTTCAATAAAGAAGATGTCTGGTTCACAGCAGGTTTTGGGTCCATCACATTTCAATTCAGTCAATTCAGGAAATAAATTGACATTCCAATTCCAATTTTCCTCTAAGCTTCTTAATTTTCAATTGGAAGGGGGATTTCAGTTCACTTCCTGAATTAACTAAATTCAAATGAAATTGAGCCCAACCCTGGTGGTTAACACAGGGTACAACCTGCACTGTGTTGTTCCCTTACCTGGAAGCCCAGCAGGATGCAGAGATACCATGGTGGCCTATCATTGATGGAGTAGACCAGGTCCAGGCCTTTGTTCTGGTCCTCCTGACCTTCTTCCAGACCCTCCGTGTGAGCCCCATCCATGTCAATCCTCTCTGACTGACCACTGTCTGGGCCCTGTTGAGGAAAACTGTCTTTAGAGGGGAAGTTGAAATTTGCGGTTTTGTTCGTTGTTCCATATAGTTCAGAGCCTAAAATTGACAATCTACAGTTGAAACAATAACAAACTGTCTCCCACCACTATTTGGGTAAAAAGCTGAGGGGTGGGGCTGGAGAAATGATACCACTCTCAAATTCATAGACACAGCTATGGGTGTAAGGACTGACCATCCATGATATCAAAATTATAGTTTTAACTACGTTTTGAGGCTATATGGTGTTTGTTTATATTTACAAATATTGGAGTAAAACGCGCTTATATTTTTGTATTTATAAGTTATATTCTTCAAGAATCAATACAATACTGTACATACTTACATAAGCTTACATGCTTTGACATACATTTTGTGACCTACAAATAACCCTCTGAGGCTACCCGTAAAGCTAGAAAAATAGACATCAAAGTAAATTATTATTATTATCATAAGAAATTCCCAAAACAATCTAAAAATGTACAATTCTTGATGAATTAGTTCACTGACCATTCACTTCCATGACGCCATACAGTACAGTATACTTCAGCAATAAGGCCAGAGGAGGTGTTGTATATGGCCTATATACCACGGCTAAGGGTGTTCTTACGCACAACGCAACGCGGAGTGCATGGACCCAGCCCTTAGCCGTGGTATATTGGCCATATATCACAAACCCCCTTGGTGCCTTATTGCTATTATAAACTGGTTACCGATGTAATTAGAGCAGTAAAAATAAATGTTTTGTCATACCCGTGGTATACCTGGTATACTGTACCACGGCTGTCAGCCAATCAGCATTCAGAGCTCGAAGCACCCAGTTTATAATCTTACATATACCATTTCCTGGAGAAGAAAAGTTAACCAGAAAAGTATAGTACTCTTCAAAGACTAAGAATAATTTTTAAAGTAAAACATATATCTCAAGATACAGTTTTTAGTGGTTTTCTGAGAAAAACAGAAACAGTCCTACGACAACCACACAGGATTGTGTGACCTCCCTTTAACATTCCTCTCTGATGTCAAATTCATTCTAAAAGAACAGTATGCCAAAGACTAAAAGAGAAAACAAGAAACATCTGCCTGTGAAGGAAGTCTAAGTGGTATTCCTACCATCCCAAAATATTTGTATTTTACCACAAAGAAAAAGGGTATGTCTAATATGTGCTAGTGCTACTGTGTAATGGCCCCAGTGCTTGTTCAATCATTGAAATGACCCGTAGGAATCCATATCCATGTCACTATTATGGCCTGAGCTATGGAGTCCATCTTCTGTCCCATGCACCCTGCGACCGTGAAAGGGAAATCTATACGGAGTCTGATGGGAGCATGTGATTGGCGAAAATGGCACCGGTGTGGGCAGCTAGTAATCCATTCTGACGGTAAACAAGGCCATATAGACCACCGACGCTACTTAAAACCAGTCAGTGTCCTAAAGATAAAGAAGTCAGGTACATGTTAACACGTATCCCACAAGATGTATTACCTTCCCTGTGCTCTGTGTGTTCTTCCGCAATGTTTTAACTAATTCACTATGGATTAAATTGTTTAAAAAGCTCAGTCTTTGTTGGATGAGCTCAAGTAATGTTAGCAATGTTTAATCGGGCAAGAAGTTGATTTGACCAATTATACAGTAGCAGGTATAGATATTCCTTGCATTCTAGAGACACGCACATGACAACACTTATGTTCAGTCATACACCTTATTTGTGTCTACAAACACCTGTATCTACAAACAGCTGTTACATTTTCTTTTGTAATTTTGCTAACATAGCTACCTTCATCATGATGCCTAATCTCTCATTGAGGTAAGGTAAATGATACGTATCAAATGTGTGGTATGAATATGTTTTCACTGGCAAGAGGTGGAGAGGAAGCAGGTGCTGTATTGGGGAAAAAGGTTCAAGCAGAAATGGATAGCAATGTGTTGAACAGGTACAGAAATCTTACAACTGTCACAAGAAAAGCCTTAAAATCACTCTGAAAGCCTTTAATCTGAGAACAGTACCTCCGATGCCTCATCACATGAACACAGTCAAAGAATTCAACAGGATTTCTCAGAACCACTCCATGTGTCTTTGCTTGTTTGAGCCACAAAAGGTAGACTTATCCAACAGCTGGTTTCAGTGGGATGCTCAGGCTACGATCTGCTAATCTTTTGCTGCCACCTAATGGATTTCCCCTCCACCTCCACCATTTATTTTTATTTATTT
This sequence comes from Oncorhynchus tshawytscha, assembly GCF_018296145.1. Taxonomy (NCBI): domain Eukaryota; kingdom Metazoa; phylum Chordata; class Actinopteri; order Salmoniformes; family Salmonidae; genus Oncorhynchus; species Oncorhynchus tshawytscha. Next base: position 46,271,701 of record NC_056447.1, on the reverse strand, counting down.
TATTTTACCTTTATTTAACCAGGTAGGCAAGTTGAGAACAAGTTCTCATTTACAATTGCGACCTGGCCAAGATAAAGCAAAGCAGTTCGACAGATACAACGACACAGAGTTACACATGGAGTAAAACAAACATACAGTCAATAATACAGTATAAACAAGTCTATATACAATGTGAGCAAATGAGGTGAGAAGGGAGGTAAAGGCAAAAAAGGCCATGGTGGCAAAGTAAATACAATATAGCAAGTAAAACACTGGAATGGTAGTTTTGCAATGGAAGAATGTGCAAAGTAGAAATAAAAATAATGGGGTGCAAAGGAGCAAAATAAATAAATAAATTAAATACAGTTGGGAAAGAGGTAGTTGTTTGGGCTAGATTATAGGTGGGCTATGTACAGGTGCAGTAATCTGTGAGCTGCTCTGACAGTTGGTGCTTAAAGCTAGTGAGGGAGATAAGTGTTTCCAGTTTCAGAGATTTTTGTAGTTCGTTCCAGTCATTGGCAGCAGAGAACTGGAAGGAGAGGCGGCCAAAGAAATAATTGGTTTTGGGGGTGACTAGAGAGATATACCTGCTGGAGCATGTGCTACAGGTGGGAGATGCTATGGTGACCAGCGAGCTGAGATAAGGGGGGACTTTACCTAGCAGGGTCTTGTAGATGACATGGAGCCAGTGGGTTTGGCGACGAGTATGAAGCGAGGGCCAGCCAACGAGAGCGTACAGGTCGCAATGGTGGGTAGTATAGGGGGCTTTGGTGACAAAACGGATTGCACTGTGATAGACTGCATCCAATTTGTTGAGTAGGGTATTGGAGGTTATTTTGTAAATGACATCGCCAAAGTCGAGGATTGGTAGGATGGTCAGTTTTACAAGGGTATGTTTGGCAGCATGAGTGAAGGATGCTTTGTTGCGAAATAGGAAGCCAATTCTAGATTTAACTTTGGATTGGAGATGTTTGATATGGGTCTGGAAGGAGAGTTTACAGTCTAACCAGACACCTAAGTATTTGTAGTTGTCCACGTATTCTAAGTCAGAGCCGTCCAGAGTAGTGATGTTGGACAGGCGGGTAGGGGCAGGTAGCGATCGGTTGAAGAGCATGCATTTAGTTTTACTTGTATTTAAGAGCAATTGGAGGCCACGGAAGGACAGTTGTATGGCATTGAAGCTTGCCTGGAGAGTTGTTAACACAGTGTCCAAAGAAGGGCCGGAAATATACAGAATGGTGTCGTCTGCATAGAGGTGGATCAGAGACTCACCAGCAGCAAGAGCGATCTCATTGATGTATACAGAGAAGAGAGTCGGTCCAAGAATTGAACCCTGTGGCACCCCCATTGAGACTGCCAGAGGTCCGGACAGCAGACCCTCCGATTTGACACACTGAACTCTATCAGAGAAGTAGTTGGTGAACCAGGCGAGGCAATCATTTGAGAAGCCAAGGCTGTCGAGTCTGCCGATGAGGATGTGGTGATTGACAGAGTCGAAAGCCTTGGCCAGATCAATGAATACGGCTGCACAGTAATGTTTCTTATCGATGGCGGTTAAGATATCGTTTAGGACCTTGAGCGTGGCTGAGGTGCACCCATGACCAGCTCTGAAACCAGATTGCATAGCAGAGAAGGTATGGTGAGATTCGAAATGGTCGGTAATCTGTTTGTTGACTTGGCTTTCGAAGACCTTAGAAAGGCAGGGTAGGATAGATATAGGTCTGTAGCAGTTTGGGTCAAGAGTGTCCCCCTTTGAAGAGGGGGATGACCGCAGCTGCTTTCCAATCTTTGGGAATCTCAGACGACACGAAAGAGAGGTTGAACAGGCTAGTAATATGGGTGGCAACAATTTCGGCAGATAATTTTAGAAAGAAAGGGTCCAGATTGTCTAGCCCGGCTGATTTGTAGGGGTCCAGATTTTGCAGCTCTTTCAGAACCATGTGGCCATCCCAAAACCAGGGATGGGCAACACCAGTCCTCAGGGGCCGGAGTGGTGTCACACTTTTTCCCCATCACTCACAAATACAGCTGATTAAACTAATTGCATTTCAAACTGAAGATCTTGATTAGATGATTATTGGAGTCAGGTCTGCTAGATGGGGCTGGGGAAAAAGTGTGACTCCAATCAGGCCAACGAGGATTGGAGTTGCCCATCCCTGCCATAGACATTGATAGAAATGTTCTAATAGCTTGGTAGAAGGGAGTTTTTCACTGCACGTGGGTGTGTAGCCTACTGTACAGCGTGACATGACCATAATGACCCTCTAATCTCGAATCATAACCATGTGCCTTCCCACTAGAACTTCCTTCACTTCCCTCATTCCATTTTAGAAGTATAAGAGTCCAGAGTCTTGGCAATCAGTTACTAATTTGCCACCTTACTAACACAACCAACTGTGGATTTTCAACAACCTCAACAACCATATATGGGCAAATTACACTACATGACCAAAAGTATGTGGAGACCTGCTCGTTGCACATCTCATTCCAAAATCATGGGCATTAATATGAAGTTGATCCCCCCTTTGCTGCTATAACAGCCTTCACTCTTCTGGAAAAGCTTTCCACTAGATGCTGGAACATTACCGCGGGGACTTAATTCCATTCAGCCACAAGAGCATTAGCGAGGTCGGGCAATGATGTTGGCCGATTAGGCCAGGCTCACAGGTGTTTGATGGGGTCAGGGCTCTGTGCAGGCCAATCAATTTCTTCCAAACCGATCTCAACAAATAATTTCTGTATGAACCTCACTTTATGTACCATTGGCACCATTGGCATTGTCATGCTGAAAAAGGAAATGGCCTTCCCCAAACTGTTTCCACAAAGTTGGAAGCACAGAATCATCTAGAATGTCATTGTATACTGTAGTGTTAAGATTTCCCTTCACTGGAACTAAGGGGCCTATCCCGAACCATGAATAACAGCCCCAGACCATTATTCCTCATCCACCAAAGTTTACTGTTGGCACTATGCATTGGGGCAGGTAGCATTCCCGTGCTTCCTCCAAATACAGATTTCTCTGTTGGACTGCCAGATGGTGAAGAGTGATTAATTACTCCAGAGAACGCATTTCCACTGCTCCAGAGTCCAATGGCGGTGAGCTTTACACCACTCGAGCCAACGCTTGCCATTGCGCATAGTGATCTTAGGCTTGTGTGCAGCTGCTCGGCCATGGACAACCATTTCATGAAGCTCCCGATATCTGACATTACTACCAGAGGCAGTTTGGAACTCAGTAGTGAGTGTTGCAACTGAGGGCAGATGATTTTTACACGCTATGCGCTTCAGCACTCGGTGGTCCGGTTCTGTGAGCTTGTGTGGCCTACCACTTCGGGGCTGAGCCTTTGTTGCTCCTAGACTCTTCCAGTTTACATAACAACACTTACAGCTGACCGGGGCAGTTCTGGCAGGGAAGAAATTTGACGAACTTCCTTGTTGGAAAGGTGGCATCCTATGACGGTGCCACGTTGAAAGTCACTGAGCTCTGGTCATTCTACTGCCATTATCTGTCTTTGGAGATTGCATGGCTGTGTGCTCAATTTTATACACCTGTCAGCAACGGGTGTGGCGGAAATAGCCAAATCCACTAATTTGAACATACTTTTGTATATATAGTGTATTATGGATATTTCTCTTTTTTAAGTAGACAACATCACTTCCATTTCTGAGCATAGTATTTAGTGCAGAAGAGATGTGGAATGCAACCGTTATATTAATGTTTAATGCATCATGCTGTTGCTGAATTGATATTGAATACACCATATTTATTTTTTCAAAACTTGGGGACTTGGAGTCTATCCCCTGGACCATTTCGCTCTAAATGCTGGGATCTATCTCGGACACACAAGCTGTTGGTTCAGATACACTTTCCACTTGTTGTCATGAAGTCGGAAAAACATTCCAAACCTTAATTTAAACATTATCTCCAGACAGTCATGGACTCTAGTCATGGTCTCAATATTTATCTTTTACACTTGTGAGACATTTTTACTCTGTGAGATTTTGATCCTGGTAAAAAATATTTGACCAAATGTTATTTATTCACAGCAAAGAGTAAAAGTCATTGTTGGAAATACTGCAGTGGAGATACAGTGTAGGAATTAAAAAACATTCAACGTATACATTTCTTTATTGTTTTTACTCAGATAATTGTATAATAATGTGCTATTCATTTGATTGATTTAGCTGATTTGATTTGACAATGTTAATGTGTGGTACCTGGTCTTAGGGTTATTAACGGTGGGATTTGCCTGTTCTTGGCATTTTCCCAACTCAATGTGCTGGGAAAATACCAGGACATGAAGAAAGATGTATAACACTGCAGTTTAGTCCACGCATACATTCATCATGAACGTTTGCTTTGGCTCAGCCAATTGTTGCTATTTAGATTTTGTGCAGGCAGCTGTTATTTTAGTTGTCTTGTTAGGTTGAGGAGAAATATGCTTGGGGGGGTGAAAATAAATAAATTCTCAATCCAGCTGTGTACACTAAGCGCTCCATTCAGTCTGAAATAAATACAAATTGTAATTCAGCAACATATACTTTAGCTCCATAACTATAATGCCTTATTAAGCGATGCCAAAACATTTTAAGACTTGTGTGTCATAAGTACGCACAGTACAACCCCTTTATCATGTCTTATTATAATCTTATAATTAAGCAATAACGCCTGAGGGATGTGGTATATGGCCAATATACCATGGCTAAGGGGCTGTTCTTATGCACAATGCAATGTGGAGTGCCTGGACACAGCCCTTAGCCTCGGAATATTGGCCATATACCACAATAGCCTTACTGCTATTATAAACTGGTTACCAACATAATTAGAGCAGTAAAAATAAATGTTTTGTCATCGACACCTTTGTAGCCTGAATGGAGAAGTTTTTATGTACGAACCGGTCCACAGGGGATACCAGTGTATAGCCGGCTGCATGCATTCGCTTTGGACGGTAAGAGGAAACGACTCAATATAGCTATCTGATGGCCTTTTGTGTACCTTATAATCATCCTTATTGTCATCTTAATTCATCCTGGCTAACTGCTTTTCTGAGTCCGTTTTCTAGACATTGATTACCATTAAGGCTTTGCAGTGGGAGAGAAAACGTACGCATATAAATAAATAAAAAGGCCAATTGTATGTAGAGAATATTTAAATGATTCCTCACGAGTCAAACACACAGTTTATAGGTTAGAACTGTGTTATTACCATTTTAATGTAATTTCTTGTCATTTCTATATATATATATATATTGGTTTTGGATTGCATGACTGTATTTGATAACAACATATCTATGCTACAAGCTGTGGTATCAAACAATGTCTTCCATTGAGCTACCCAGTCTGTTCAGTATGCTCTGGGAAAATTACATTCCACAGTAGCTTAAATTCAGCTCTAGTTTCTAAGATGAATAACTCAGCCTTTTGTTTTCCTCCTGCACCGAAGTAAACCAGCATGAATGCAGTGGGAAAAAGTTCCCATATCCCACTAAAATTGTGTTCAATTGTGACCCAACATCATGAAATTCAGCTTAAGAAACCAAAGATTTCAAGGAACCAATGAACACTGAACTGAAGGCATTCACATACATTTGAGATTCTGTGATACTTAAGGCAGTGTGATTTGGCAGTTCTTCAGTTGTTTTGAGAGAGTGATGCAGCACTTACCCCAAAGGCAGGGTTGACCATCCCCTGATCGCTCAATCCTATCTCAACTTTCGGGTCCTGGGTAAGATGCATGCTGGTGCGTAGGCACAGAGACAGTGGTGGCTGGACGCTGAGGCTCACAGGGACCACTCAAACTTCTCCACACACTACACACTCACTGGAAAACTCAGAGAAACTCTGGACCTTAGGAACGCATGAAGAGTCCTGTCATGTTGTCAAGGGAACCACAGTTTAATCACTAGCAAAAAGTTGTTGTATAATCCCTCAAAACGATTTGTTGTTTTAGCCCATGACCTTTTGTCATGTGTCTATTGTGATGTTGTAATGAGTAATATTTGATATATAAGCATATTATATACACCTCACATGTGCCTCGTAATAGGACTATTCAATTAATATGTTAACAAAGTCTATTAAATTAAGAATCTGACTCCACCAGATGATCTATCATTATGCAAGAGACTGTAGTGCAGTTACAGTAATAGGCAATCAAGAAATGTCTGAGAATGGAATTATAAATACAAGTGTATTTAATTAATTTGTAAATTGAATGATTACATTTACAAGGCATAAAGCTGAAGTTACAAAGCATTAACAAGCATTACAAAGCATTATTCTAAGCATGACCAGAGTGGGAGAGAGCCAAAGAAACCATGGCTTGAGCCATGGCCCATAGCTCATGGGAGAGGGAGAAAGAAAGAAAGAGTATCTCACCAAAGCAGTTCAGGAACAAAAAAAGAGAAAGATACAATGAATCTGAGACCCCTTTACAACATCTGAGTTGTTGACCAACAGCATTACTGTAAAGTTAACCTCCAATCAGATATGAGATGTACAGACCTGGAAAGACAACATAACCTTTGCTACCCAGAGGTGTTACAATGGGGGTTGGTGAGATCAACACTGAGGAATCCTTGCACACAGTTGATAAGAGTCACTTTGGGGGCTGGCCTGTGTGATATATCTGCAGACCAAACCCCTTCCTTTAATTCATTGATGTGAGATGATGATACACTACACACAAGCACATGCTAACACATGCTGGAGAGCACACACACACACACACACACACACACACACACACACACACACACACACACACACACACACACACACACACACACACACACACACACAACATGCACACAACACAAGCAGGAGCACACACACAGTCTTGTACAACTAAATTTAGGGACACACACAATTCAGTCCCATTTAAAAACCTATTTTTCCTAACCCTCAACCCTTTCACCGTACCCTGAACCTAAACCGTACCCTAAACTTAACTCTAACCCAAAAACCTTAACCCTAACCCTAAACCTAACCCTAGCTTTATAACCTAACCCTAAAACTAACCCTAGCTCCTAACCCTAATTCTAACCCGAACACTAATTCTAACCCTAATTCTAACACTAATCCTAACCCTAACCCTAATTCTAACACTAATTCTAACCCTAATTCTAACACTAATTCTAACCCTAACACTAATTCTAACCCTAATTCTAACACTAATTCTAACCCTAACCCTAATTCTAACACTAATTCTAACCCTAACCCTAATTCTAACACTAATTCTAACCCTAACACTAATTCTAACACTAATTCTAACCCTAACACCAATTCTAACCCTAACCCTAATTCTAACCCTAACACTAATGCTAACCCCACTAGAAATTGTATTTGATCTTGTCCCCAGTTGGTCACATTTTTGATTGTTTTTCCTGAAAATCTCCCCAGTCTTTGCTGATGTCAAGCATAACCACACTATGATGCAGTCAGCACCATGCTTGAAAATGAGGAGGCAGTTACTCAGTGATGTGTTGTGTTGGATTTGCCCCAAACATACAGCAAGGCTTTGCATTTAGGCAAAAGTGTATTTCTTTGCAGTATTACTTTAGTCCCATGTTGCATTAAACAAGCATGTTTTGCAATATTTTCAGTCTGTATAATTTTGTTATTTTCTATCTGTAATTTAGGTCATTATTGTTGAGTTACTACAATGTTGGTGATCCATCCTCACTTTTCTCCGATCACAACCATTGAACTTTGTAGCTGTTTTAAAATCACCAATGGCCTCATGGTGACATCCCTAAGCAGCTTCCTTCCTGTCTAGCATTTTTGATGTGTCTGGGTGGTTTAATACATCATCCCCAGCATAATTATTAACTTGGTCATGCTTAAATATATATTCAATATGTGATTTGTTATTGTTACCCATCTACCAATCACTGCCCTTCTTTACAAGGCTTTTGAAAATCTCCCCTGTCTATTGTAGTTTAATCTGTGCTTGAAATTCAATACTTGACTGAGGGAGCTTACATATGTTGTATGTATGTGGGACAGAGGAAGGAAGGGGTAGCAATTAAAAAATCATGTCAACCCCTATTATTTCTCACAGAGTGAACTTATTATGTGATTTGTTAAGCCAAATGTGACTTCTGAACTCATTTAGGCTTGCCTAAACAAAGAAGGTGAATACTTATGCAATGACTATATTTTAGTTATACCATTTTTATTAATTTGTAATATTCACTTTGACATTACGGGATATTTTGTGTAGATCAATGACAAAACATTACAATAAATCTATTTGAATCCCACTTTGTAACACAACAAAATGTGAAAACAGTTCAAGGGGATGTAGACTTTCTATAGGCATACATGTTACTGATATGTTTATACATTCATGCATGTCAAGCAAGAGACAAAGTTAAGTAGGGAATACAATCAAGATCAAGGTCTCTTTTACAGATGAGCCCTGAATTACATAAATGACAGAAAATACGCATATATAAATACAAAATTCAAGCAGAAAGAAAAACCCAGCAATAAAAAAAACACCATCAATAATAAGGTCCTCCATCAGCTTTCTGAATTTCCCTAGAGGGTCCTCCATTAACTTTCTGAATTTCCCTAGAGGGTCCTCCATCAGCTTTCTGAATTTCCCTAGAGGGTCCTCAATCAGCTTTCTGAATTTCCCTAGAGGGTCCTCCATCAGCTTTCTGAATTTCCCTAGAGGGTCCTCCATCAGCTTTCTGAATTTCCCTAGAGGGTCCTCAATCAGCTTTCTGAATTTCCCTAGAGGGTCCTCCATCAGCTTTCTGAATTTCCCTAGAGGGTCCTCCATCAGCTTTCTGAATTTCCCTAGAGGGTCCTCCATCAGCTTTCTGAATTTCCCTAGAGGGTCCTCAATCAGCTTTCTGAATTTCCCTAGAGGGTCCTCCATCAGCTTTCTGAATTTCCCTAGAGGGTCCTCCATCAGCTTTCTGAATTTCCCTAGAGGGTCCTCCATCAGCTTTCTGAATTTCCCTAGAGGGTCCTCCATCAGCTTTCTGAATTTCCCTAGAGGGTCCTCAATCAGCTTTCTGAATTTCCCTAGAGGGTCCTCCATCAGCTTTCTGAAATTTCCCTAGAGGGACCTCCATCAGCTTTCTGAATTTCCCTAGAGGGTCCTCAATCAGGTTTCTGAATTTCCCTAGAGGGTCCTCCATCAGCTTTCTGAATTTCCCTACAGGGTCCTCAATCAGCTTTCTGAATTTCCCTACAGGGTCCTCAATCAGCTTTCTGAATTTCCCAAGAGGGTCCTCCATCAGCTTTCTGAATTTCCCTAGAGGGTCCTCAATCAGCTTTCTGAATTTCCCTAGAGGGTCCTCCATCAGCTTTCTGAATTTCCCTAGAGGGTCCTCAATCAGCTTTCTGAATTTCCCTAGAGGGTCCTCAATCAGCTTTCTGAATTTCCCTAGAGGCACCACAACATCATAAGAACTGAATAATTTGCTTCCTACTATTTAGCGAGAGGTGAGACCAATTTCTATAGAAGAAGCCCATTTTTATTCTCAACTAACTCATCAACATGCTTTTTAAAAGACAGCTTTTTATCTATCCAGATGCCCAGACACGATCAATATGGACACCAACCAAAGTACATATGCTTAAATCATGAGACTTTTTATTTATCTGTTGTTTTACCAGGTAAGTTGACTGAGAAAACATTCTCATTTGCAGCAACAACCTGGAGAATAGTTACAGGGGAGAGGAGGGGGATGAATGAGCCAATTGTAAACTGGGGATTATTAGGTGACCATGATGGTTTGAGGGCCAGATTGGGAATTTTGCCAGGACACCAGGGTTAACACCCCTACGATAAGTGCCATGGGATCTTTAATGACCTCAGAGAGTCAGGACACCCATTTAACGTCCAATCAGAAAGACAGCACCCTACACAAGGCAGTGTCAATCACTGCCCTGGGGGATTGGGATATTTTTTTTAGACCAGAGGAAAGAGTGCCTCCTACAGGCCCTCCAACACCACTTCAAGCAGCATCTGGTCTCCCATCCAGGAACTGACCAGGACCAACCCTGCTTAGCTTCAGAAGCAAGCCAGCAAACAGGGTGGTATGCTGCTGGCATACCTTGTTTTCTAACGCTCTAGAGAACAACATATACTTAGTTTTACCTGAATTTAGTACTAATTCCAGGTCAATAAAGTTTTTCTATTTTACAATGCATGTCACACCTATGAAAAATGGATCCAATAAAATGACTACATATTGTTGTTAAATTGTTATTTCAACTGATCTCCCAAGATTACAGAATTGACTTTGAATTGACCCCAACCCAGTTTAAGTATATCAATCTGATGTTCATCAAATGGATAACAACATAACTTGAGCTCACACAAAATACATTGACTTAAAATAGAGGCTAGGCAATGTCAACTTAGCCCTAGCGCTTTGCCTTGGTTTCCAGAAGTTGTCCTCTCTGTTCTGTTGTCTATTGACATTTAGAATAAACATATAATTTTAACTTTGAAATGTTAACAATCAATGATGATGTATCATACCAATTGTTACTTCTGGGTATTATTCTGACTTAAGATCTGCGCAAACAGCTCGAGACGTTGACGCTTATTGATCCTGGACGTCAAGCCAGTTTCAGGATTTGGCCTTAAGATACTAAACATAAAATATATTACAACCACCAGTTCTCTAAATAGGCTGGCTTTCCCAGTAAGTACATCCTCTCCTCTTTGCTCTCCTCCAAACCTCCTTGACCCAAAATCACACGTTCCTCCCTCGTGGTTCTCTAGTCACGGATGCTCAAGTATCAGACACGCTTTAGAGAGACATGGATATTAGACAAAGTACTTAGAAACACTATGCATGTGTTCCAAATGGAACCCTATTCACTATATGCAGTAGTGCACTACTTTTGACCAGGCCCCAGAGGGCTTTGGTCAAAAGTAGTGTACTATGTAGAGAAATGGGTGGCAATTGGGATGTAGCCTAGATCTAGTATGTTCCACATACCAAACTTGTACGCATTTACTTGAAAAGGGGATGTAAAATCCCTTCACTGCCATGTTAAGATATAGATTGGTGGTCATTGTTCTGAGCTGTGTTGGAAAATTGAGATTAGATCTAGTGAATCATATGAAACTCTCACATGTTTTGGAGAGCCACACAGATGTGAATAGGTACCTTTCAGATGTCTGGAATAGTTGTTTAAAACATTACAACATAATCATTCAAGCGTGTGTATGTTGTCTCGTGTGGCTCAGTTGGTAGAGCATGGCGCATGCAACATTAGCAGGGTTGGAAATTAACACCCGCCACCAGCCAAATGAGGATCATTTTTAAATTAATGGTAAGAACGCCTATTTCATCAGCCATGTTGGTGGGTGGTCACACAGAGCATTTGGGAACCATTTTTTATTTTCCAAAGGTCACATGTAGAATTTGAGAGTGTGTGTACAGTCAGCAACCAGTTTAGCAGATACACCGTCAGTCCCCAGTGACAATAAATTAATAAAACCAAAAGCTTACTTTGGCTTGGAAGAGTTCCAGTGTTGGATAGCCATAGCCAGCTAGCTAATATAGTATCCCTCTGTTTGCGCCTGGTGTTTAAGTAGGCTAGAATTGTAATAATTAATGCTATAGGTTCGTAATTTATGAAAATGAACCATGTATAAACATCACAATGTTGCGCAACCACAATATTTTCCTTTACGATATTAATCGGACTAAATTGGATCACATAATAGCTGCATTAACCATCATCTTCTCATCTCACTTTAATGGGAATGTGGTAGGAGATCTTTCTCACCCTTTTCAATGACTTCATGCTTAGCCCGACCAATCAGGTTTGCTCCAGCTGTCCTTGTCATGCGCGCTCCTCGTGCCTTGATAGAATAAAAGTCTTCATTCTCTTCGCAAATGGAAAACTCATCATGCTTATCACATTTCCATGGCATAAGGTAATTGACCACCAGAATAATAAAGATAAAAACATAAACGCAACATGCAACAACTTCAAAGATTTTCCTGAGTTATAGTACATAAGGAAATCAGTCAATTTAAATAAATTCATTAGGTCCTAATCTATGGATTTCACATTACAGGGAATACAGATACGCATCTTTAAAAAAATGTAGGGCCGTGGATCAGAAAACCAGTCAGTATCTGATCTGACCAAATAAAAAACAAATCAAGCAACACCTCACAGCACAAAGCCTCTCCCCCATGTGACCTACTTGTTGTGTGTATGTACTGACATGTATGTGTAACTGATGCACACACACACACTATATGTTTATGTTTTTAAACATATGTAATTGTAAAGTATTTTGTCTGTAATGTATTTTTTCGTTATATGTTCGACCCCAGTAAGACTAGCTGTCGCCATTGGTGTCGGCTAATTGGCATCCTAGTAAATCAAATCAAATTTGTCTCATGCAGCTCTTTCGCGTAGAGTTAATCAGGCTGTTACTTGTGGATTGTGTAATGTTGTCCCAGTCCTCTTCAACAGCTGTGAGAAGATGCTGAATATTGGCAGGAACTGGAACGCTCTGTCGTACATGTCGATCCAGAGCATCCCAAGCAGGCGCCATGGGTGACATGTCTGGTGAGTATCCAGGTCATGGAAGAACAGGGACATTTTCAGATTCCAGGAATTGTGTACAGATCATTGTGTCATGGGGCCGCGCATTATCATGCTGAAACATGAGGTGTTGGCAGTGGATGAATGGCACTATAATGAGCCTCAGGATCTCATCATGGTATCTCTGTGCATTCAGGTTGCCATTGATAATAGTTTATGTCAATAGTTGTCAATAGTTTATGCCTGCCCATAACATAGCCCCACCGCCACCATGGGGAACTCAGTTCATAACGTTGACATCAACAAACTGGCCGCCCATAAAACGCCATACACGCCATACACGCTGTCTGCCATCTGCCGGTACAGTTGAAACCATAATTCCTCCATAAAGAGTGTTAATTTATACAGATATACATTCAATAACGCCTTGAACACTCTTGCCTACATCTTGCTAATCTAGTGTGTAATCATTATTTTAACAGTCGCAAACGAGAGTTTCTATATGACAAATTCAGATATGTTGATCCCTGTTTCGTTCGGTTTGCTTACGTTTAAGAAATGTTTTTCAACAGAATCGTCAGAATGAATACAACGCTGATCACACGCAAACACAGTTCACTTTCATAGCAGCAACATACAAACAGCATGATCACTTTGTTCATTGTATGATTCTTTCTCGCATCTACGCGCTCTCTTCCTCTCACCTTTACCCTTTGTTTGTTGACTTCAGTGTGCAACACATCAGCTGTCTGTGACCAGGCGAAAAAACATTTCCAAACCAAACCTTCATATCATACATGTAAGCGCTAACCATTACACACAGCCTACATTGTCGTCACCTTATTAGATAACGTCATAGTCAACATAGCTAATAGAGTTAACGTCATAGTAAACCCTCTACAATAATGCAGTAGAGTGAGTGTACAGTCAGCAAGCAGTTTAGCAGATACACCGTTGGGCCCCAGTGACAATAAATTAATAAAACAAAAGGCTTACTTTGGCTTGGAAGAGTTCCAGTTTTGGCTAACCATAGCCAGCTAGCTAACATAGTATCGCTAACATAGTATCGCTCTCTGTTTGAACCTGGTGATTAAGTAGGCTAAACTATTCACTAGAGGTTAGAGTGTTGGGCCAGTAACCGAATCCCCGAGCTGACAAAGTAAAAATCTGTCGTTCTGCCCCAGAACAAGGTAGTTAACCCACTGTTCTCCGGTAGGCCGTCATTATAAATAATAATTTGTTGTTAACTGACTTGCCTAGTTAAATAAAGGTTAAATAAATTAAAGCTAGCTGCATTCACTAGCTTAGTAAGAGAAAGTGAAAAAAAAATACAACGATATATACACTATATATACAAAAGTATGTGGACACCCCTTCAAATGAGTGGATTCGGCTATTTCAGCCACACCCATTGCTGACAGATGTATAAAATTGAGCACACCGCCATGCAATCTCCATAGACAAACATTGGCAGTGGAACATTTATTGTTTTTTTGCAGGGAGGTCATCCTCCAAATTAGGAACGTGCTGACTTCACTACGTCATTCAAGCTTCGGAGTTATCTGAGAAAATAGGCGTTTTGATTTTTGATTAGATTTTTTTAGAGGGTATATCAGCTTTAATATTCCATCAATCCCAAATATTGTATTATGTAAATATATACCGTTCACCTACTCTGCGTTCACCTACTTTAAGTCTCACAAAGGCAGTTGGTTTCAAAAATCTAAAATTTGGACTCATCAGACCAAAGGACAGATTTCCACCAGTCTAATGTCCATTGCTTGAGTTTCTTGGCCCAAGCAAGTCTCTTCTTCTTGTTGGTGTCCTTTAGTAGTGGTTTATTTGCAGCAATTCAACCATGAAGGGCTGATTGACACAGTCTCCTCTGAACAGTTGATGTTGAGATGTGTCTGTTACTTGAACTCTGTGAAGCATTTATTTGGGCTGCAATCTGAGGTGCAGTTAACTCTAATAAACGTATCCTCTGCAGCAGAGATAACTCTGGGTCTTCCCTCCTGTGATGGTCCTCATGAGAGCCAGTTTCATTATAGGTAACTCTGTTTCATAATAGTGCTTGATGGTTTTTGCGGCTGCGCTTGACAAAACTTTAAAAGTTCTTGAAATTTTCCAGTTTGACTGACCTTCATGTCTTTAAGTAATGATGGACTGTCATTTATCTTTACATATTTGAGCTGTTCTTGTCATAATATGCACTTGGTCTTTTACTTAATTGGGCAATCTTCTGTATACCACCCCTACCTTGTAAACACACAACTGATTGGCTTAAAAGCATTGAGGAAAGAAATTCCACAAATTAACATTTAACAAGTGTCAAGACGTGCCCTTGGGGGAGGATCATAGGCGGCCCACCCTCTCTCTCTCTCTCTGTCTCTCTCTTTCCCTCCCTCCCTCTCTCTCCCTCCCTCCCTCCCTCCATTCTCTCTCTCTCTCTCTCTCCTCCCTCCCTCTCTCTCTCTCTCTCTCCATTCTCTCTCTCTCTCTCTCTCTCTCTCTCTCTCTCTCTGTCTCTCTCTGTCTCTGTCTCTCTCTGTTTCTCTCTGTCTCTCTCTGTCTCTCTGTCTCTGTCTCTGTCTCAATTCAATTAAACTCAATTCAAGGGGCTTTATTGGCATGGGAAACATATGTTAACATTGCCAAAGCAAGTGAAGTAGATAATATACAAAAGTGAAATAAACAATAAAAATGAACTGTAAACATTACACTCACAGAAGTTACAAAAGAATAAAGACATTATAAATGTCATATTATGTATATATACAGTGTTGTAATGATGTACAAATGGTTAAAGTACAAAAGGGAAAATAAATAACCATAAAATACGGGTTGTATTTACAATGGTGTTTGTTCTTCACTGGTTGACCTTTTCTTGTGGCAACAGGTCACAAATCCTGCTGCTGTGATGGCACACTGTTGTATTTCACCCAGGAGATATGGGAGTTGATCAAAATCGGCTTTGTTTTTGTTTTCAAATTCAAATTGTGAATCTGTGTAATCTGAGGGAAATATGTGTCTCTAACATGGGCATATATTGGGCAGGAGGTTAGGAAGTGCAGCTCAGTTTCCACCTCATTTTGTGGGCATTGTGCACATAGCCTGTCTTCTCTTGAGAGCCAGGTCTGCCTATGGTGGCCTTTCTCATTAGCAAGGCCATGCTCACTGAGTCTGTACATAGTCAAAGTTTTCCTTAAGTTTGGGCCAGTCACAGTGGTCAGGTATTCTGCCACTGTATACTCTCTGTTTAGGGCCAAATAGCAATTTATGTTTGCTCTGTTTTTTTTGTTAATTACTTTACACATTGTAAAGAATTATCTTTTTGTTTTCTTGTGATTTGGTTGGGTCTGTGTTGCTGTCCTGGGGCTCTGTGATGTGTGTTTGTGTTTGTGAACAGAGCCCCAGGACCAGCTTGCTTAGGGGACTCTTCTCCTGGTTCATCTTTCTGTAGGTGATGGCTTTGTTATGGAAGATTTGGGAATCGTTTCTTTTAGGTGTTTGTAGAATTGAATGTCTCTTTTCTGGATTTTGATAATTAGCAGGTATCGGCCTAATTCTGCTCTGCATGCATTATTTGGTGTTCTATGTATTTTTTGCATGTCTGTCTGTCTGTCTGTCTGTCTGTCTGTCTGTCTGTCTGTCTGTCTGTCTGTCTGTCTGTCTGTCTGTCTGTCTGTCTGTCTGTCTGTCTCTCTCTGTCTGTCTGTCTGTCTGTCTGTCTGTCTGTCTGTCTGTCTGTCTGTCTCTCTCTCTCTCTCTCTCTCTCTCTCTCTCATTCTCTCTGTCTCTCTCTCTGTCTCTCTCTCTCTCTACCTCTCTCTCTCTCTCCCCCACAGTTTTATGACTTCATAACAGGTCGTAAATTCCTTACAGAAACTCTCTTCACTGGACATGCAGTATTGAGAGAGGATTTACTCTGTAGAACAAAGGCATTCCTCCCACCAAAACTTTAAAATAAAGATGTTGAATAATGAAACAATATTTCTGTATTCCAACCAGTTGAAGTGGTCCGTGGATATTTAAATACAGTCCAGTTACGTGCAGCGCCAGCTGAATACGTTACATATGGTTAGGAAATCTATCACTCTATAGACCGATATACGAACCGGACGTCACGAATGGTTAAGTCATCTCTGAAACTGAAGACTACACAGGAACATTCAGCTGTTTAAGTACTAGTCTAGTACTAGTCTTTTTTTCACCTTTATTTAACCAGGTAGGCTAGTTGAGAACAAGTTCTTTCCTGTGGTGCCCTGACTTCCTAGTGTCACGTCCTGACCATAGAAAGCCTTTATTTTCTATGGTGGAGTAGGTCAGGGCGTGACTGGGGGGTGTTCTAGTTTATTATTTCTATGTGCTTTCTAGTTTTTCTATTTCTTTGTTGGGCGGGTATGGTTCCCAATCAGAGGCAGCTGTCTATCGTTGTCTCTGATTTGGGATCATACTTAGGCAGCCTTTTTCCCACTTTTAGTTTGTGGGATCTTGTCTATGGATAGTTGCATGTTAGCACTATTATTAGCTTCATGTTTTGTTTGTTTTTTTTGTGTTTTTTTCGGTGTTCATTTAATAAAGGAAAATGTACGCCTGCCACCCTGCACCTTGGTCCACTCATTGCGACGATCGTGACACCTAGTTAACTAATGTTTACATGATTAGTTTAATCACGTAATAATTATACCTAGAGAATTGATTTGACAATATAACAGTCTTCACATTAATGAGACAATGCACACCTGTATCTGGTGTGGCCACCAGCTGCATTTAGGGCACTTGCTTGAGACAATGTACTACTGTTAATTGAAATGCATTCCAGGTGACTACCTCATGAAGCTGGATGAGAGAATACAAAAAGTGTGCAAAGCTGTCATCAAGGCAAAGGGTGGCTACTTTGAAGAATATAAAATATAAAATGTACTTTGATTTGTTTAACACTTTTTTGCTTACTACATGATTCCGTATGTGTTATTTCATAGTTTTGATGTCTTCACTATTTACTCTTTTTACCTTTATTTAACAGGTAGGCCAGTTGAGTACAAGTTCTCATTTACAACTGTGACCTGGCCAAGATAAAGCAAAGCAGTGCGACAAAAACAACACGGAGCTACACATGGGATAAACAAACATACAGTCAATAACACAATAGAAAAATCTGTAAACAGTGTGTTCAAATGAAGTTAGGAGGTAAGGCAATAAATAGGCTATAGTGGTGAAGTAATTACAATATAGCCATTTACACTGGAGTGATATATGTGCAGGTGAGGATGTGCAAGTAGAAATACTGGTGTGCAAAAGAGCAGAAAAACAAAAACAAATATGGGGATGAGGTAGGTAGTTGGTTGGATGGGCTATTTACAGATGGGCTGTGTACAGCTGCAGCGATCAGTAAGCTGCTCTGACAGATGACGCTTAAAGTTAGTGAGGGAGATAAAAGTCTCCAATTTCAGTGATTTTTGCAATTCGTTCCAGTCATTGGCAGCAGAGAACTGGAAGGAAAGGCGGCCAAATGCTTTGGGGATGATCAGTGAAATATACCTGCTGGAGCCGTGCTACGGGTGGGTTTTGCTATGGTGACCAGTGTGCTGAGGTAAGGTGGCGCATTACCTAGCAAAGACTTATAGATGACCTGGAGCCAGTGGGTTTGGCGACCAATATGTAGCAGGGAATATTATTCTGCAATGTGTGAAATAGTCTAAATAAAGAAAAACCCTTGAATGAGTAGGTATGTCCAAGCTTTTGCCTGGTACTAAACTCAACAAAAGAAAGAAACGTCCCTTTTTCAGGACCCTGTCTTTCAAAGATAATTCGTAAAATCCAAATAACTTCCCAGATCTTCATTGTAAAGGGTTTAAACACTGTTTCCCATGCTTGTTCAATGAACCATAAACAATTCATGAACATGCACCTGTGGAACGGTCGTTAAGACACTAACAGCTTACAGATGGTAGGCATTTAAGGTCACAGTTATGAAAACTTAGGAGACTAAAGAGGCCTTTCTACTGACTCTTAAAAACACCAAAAGAAAGATGCCCAGGGTCCCTGCTCCTCTGCGTGAACGTGCCTTAGGCATGCTGCAAGGAGGCATGAGGACTGCAGATGTGGCCAGGGCAATAAATTGCAATGTCCATACTGTAAGACGCCTAAGACAGCGCTACAGGGAGACAGGACAGACAGCTAATTGTCCTCGCAGTGGCAGACCACGTGTAACAACACCTGCACAGGGTAGGTACATCAGAACATCAAACCTACGGGACAGGTACAGGAGGGCAACAACAACTGCCCGAGTTACACCAGGAACGCACAATCCTTCCATCAGTTCCCAGACTGTCCGCAATAGGCTGTGAGAGGCTGGACTGGGGGCTTGTAGGCCTGTTGTAAGGCAGGTCCTCACCAGACATCACCGGCAACAACGTCGCCTGTTGGTCACAAACCCACCATCGCTGGACCAGACAGGACTGTCAAAAAGTGTTCTTCACTGACGAGTCGCGGTTTTGTCTCACCAGGAGTGATGGTCGGATTCACGTAGATCGTCGAAGGAATGAGCGTTACACTGAGGCCTGTACTCTGGAGTGGGATCGATTTTGAGGTGCAGGGTCCGTCATAGTCTGTGACGGTGTGTCACAGCATAATCGGACTGAGCTTTTTGTCATTGCAGGCAATCTCAACTCTGTGTGTTACAGGGAAGACATCCTCCTCCCTCATGTGGTACCACTCTGGCAGGCTCATCCTGACATGACCCTCCAGCATGACAATGCCACCAGCCATACTGCTCGATCTGTGTGTGATTTCCTGCAAGACAGGAATGTCAATGTCCAGCGAAGAGCCCAGATCTCAATCCCATTGAGCACATCTGGGACCTGTTGGATCGGAGGGTGAGGGCTAGGGCCATTCCACCAAGAAATGTCCGGGAACTTGCAGGTGCCTTGGTGGAAGAGTGGGGTAACATCTCACAGCAAGAACTGGCAAATCTGGTGCAGTCCATGAGGAGGAGATGCACTGCAGTACTTAATGCAGCTGGTGGCCACACCAGATACGGACTGTTACTTTTGATTTTGACCCCCCTTTGTTCACAGACACATTATTCCATTTCTGTTAGGCACATGTCTGTGGAACTTGTTCAGTTTATGTGTCAGTTCTTGAATCTTATGTTCATACAAATATTTACAGATGTTAAGTTTGCTGAAAATGAATGCAGTTGACAGTGAGATGACGTTTCTTTTTTTACTGAGTTAATATATAATATATATATATATATATATATATATATATATATATAAAATATATTTTCCTTCATTATTTCCCCCTAACCCTACCACCCTTCCCCTAATTGGAGTAAACGAATGGACAACGACCCATAGACTTCTACTTACACCTTTAATATACTATATCCATTTTATGGACACAGTATATTTTACAATAGCTCCACTCAACCCCTCCCATCTTCCATTTTTTATTTATATTTTTAAACTGTGCTGTGATGTTTCACAAAAGTTCTGAAACGTTCTATTCTCATAGATTCTACTTATTGTAATTTAAAGATACACCTTTTTGCTAAGAGTATTATTATATTATTGATCGATAGCAGTGCTATTTGCAGAGTTAGCTCCAGGTAAATGTTGGCCGTGTTACTTTCGGCATGTGTTACTTTGGTCCAGGCTCTCCCCTACTAGTGTGATTTTGTCCTCGTGTTTCTTGGCCAGTTGTATTGTTTTGTTCACACGCTAGGTTGTTTTTCAATGTTTTTCAACTGTCTGCTGTTAGGATGACATCGCAGTCTGAGATGTTTATTTCATCACTGACAAGAAAGTGCTCAAAGTTACCACAGTAATGGCCAGTCCCTTAAAGGGGCAGCTGAACATTTTTGTCTCACCTAATGATTGTGCTTGATTGAGCATGGATCACTCCTAAAATCATTTATTCATTAACTTTTAGTAATTTATTATCATTAAGACACTCAAATACTTTAATTGTTATCCTAGATTTATGTGTGCTCCTACATTTCCACTTAGAAGCACATCATGTAGGCCTACTCCTTATAAAAAATGTCAGCATAGAGTTCTGAACTACTATAATTAAAGAACACGACACGAGGGGGTGTGGTATACAGACAATATTTACCTGCCATGGTGGCTGGTGGACGAAAAAGTACTTTTCCCACACTGAACGCCATGGTTGTGGATTTTGATTCCCACAGGGGAAACGTACAAAAAATGTATAAACTCACTACTTTACAGAAGTAAGTCGCTCTGGGTAAGAGCATCTGCTAAATTAATTCTAAACAAGTTATGAAAGCAATCAAATTCCAGGCATTCTACAGGTCACAATAAAACAGAATGTTAATACTTAACCAATCACATAACCTGCCAGTGCAATAAAGACCCTTTTCCAAGCCCCATCCCTCAGCTTTATACCAAACCAAGTGGCGGGGCTGCTGTTTGGCTGAACCACAAACTCAGGATTAGCTTTACTGACCATCCATGAACTAAAATCATCTGATTTCCCAAGCATAACACATAACACCCACACACCATGTGTGTGAACAGTATGTACCTTATTGTACAGTGTTGTTGCCTGGCTGGTGTTGAACTTGAAAGTACTCACACAGTCTATATCAGGGGTCTGCAAACCTTTTCTAAGATGAGAGCTACGTTTAAAAAAGAAAACATGACGTGAGCTACACATTTTCTCTAGCTGTCAAATAGGCACATTCTCCTCTCATCTGCAACTCTAACTTTCCTTCCATCTTGTGCCAACATCAGTTCTTTTTAAATATTAGTTTCAAAAGCTTATATTTGCTTATATTTGCTCTCTGCAAGGTCTTTAGTGTACAGGAAAAAGTAGTGCACTATGTTTTCTGTGAATATACCTGGTAAAATAATGATTAATATACCCTATAAAATCTGTGATTTTTTTTTCTCCCAAATTGTGTTTTATATTTTCCTAAATTATTATATTTTTCCTGGTTTTAAGATGCTGTTGTTTTTCACTCTAAAAATGACAATTGTTTATAGAGAAAAAACACAATTGGATGTCCTAAGCCCATGTAAAACATTAAATCACATCAGAAGACCATTTGTTTTAGGTTTGGAACAAATGTAACAAACACAAAAAATTGTGTAATTCCCCTTTAATTGTGCATATGTACCTTTAATTATGCATCTAGTAGGTGAGGAATGTAGGTGATGAATGTGCCATCTAACGTGCCTGTCTAGCAATTGTTCTGTCCTGCTGCTGCTCATTTCATGGCGAAATTAGCAAATAACAGATGCAACTGATATACTTACAGTGCTTGACTTGGGCCGAAGCTGTCCAGAACACTGTACTGGCACTTCAAATGGGGAATTGTGTACCAGCTCCTCTATAAAAAGAAAGTAGCCTATCGCTGGCCCAGATTCACATACTGAGGCAAAAAAGGTTGATCAAAGCGTAATGAAGGCGGACTCTTCATTGAATCGCAAGGAGAGTGGGCATTACTTTTCTGATTCTGCTTTGTTCAAAGGTATTTGCCGCTAGTCTGTGAATCTGTAAATGACAGTAGGAAAATGTGACAGCCTGAATGGCATTTTGCACTGTTCCAAGTTTTCAAAAGACTGTAAAGTTCATGAAAAGTCATGGAAATTAGTTTCATAATTGTTGTTAATGCAATTCATGAAAGCACACTTTTAAAGATGATCTATCAATTAAAAAACTGTGTCAGCCAATATCGGAATGACCCTTCAGTGTATGTATGTGGTGCTGTGTGTGTGCCAGTGCAAGTGGGCTGTTGCCCAAGGAGAGAGAGCGCGACATTTATGCAGCATGTTTAAAATAATGACAGACACGACTAACCAGGGGCGGAGCCAGAGGGGTGTCCGGGGTGGCACTGGACACCCCTGACATCTGATTGGCCACCCCGGGTGCCACCCCAAAATGTAATTCTCTACTGGCAGTATGATGCTGATTGACATCTCATTTCACCTCATGTTGAAAGAAGCATTTATTTTGACGTTTTCAAATCGAGGACGAGGAAGAGAGAATATTAACGTTGGTTGTGAGATACAGAAGAAGAAGAACATACAGAAGAAGAAGAGATCATATTTCCACAGCTCCACAAGCTCTTTTCACGATTGGCGAAAGCATCACATTTGAAGTTTTAAGGTTTAGCATCGGGTTTAGGTTTCCTGAAAAACTTTATGAAAGTTTAGTCGTTGTGTAAGTTAAAGTTAGACCTTTGGCTCCATTAACAGAGTTAATCAGAAAAGAGAGAACATTATGTTTACATCTGTGCTAGTAATACACACACATACAGTGCAGTGTGGTAAGTTACAGGATACGAATGTTTAGCTTATGTGAGGTAACTAGTAGGCTTCAGCTGTCAGTGTTCTGCAAGTTAACATTCAGCAATTTGAAATCCATTAACTCAGTTAAATGTTCGTACTTGAACTCAAAACGAACAATTGTTATTATCAATCTGTTAACGTTACTCAAAAGACTACCACAATTTTCAGATAGCCTGTTTGCTATCGTAAAGGTGTAAGAACTTATAGCTAGCTAAGTTACTTACTGCAGAGTAGGGCTAGCCATGATCTAACTAGTAACCTCGGCTGGTAGTTGATTTTAAGGTACAGTCAAGATAATGGGGATTTGTAATTAAGATTGAGATTGGACTAAAATGTGGGTAATTGGATGCTTAGATGTAAAAATAGACTGTCTTATTCTTTCATAGGGTCAAATAAACATGATAAGAAAGGGAGAGATATCAGACTTCTTTTTAAAGAAGCACAAACAGGCAGATCAGGTGCAAACAGACCCCAGGCCTTGCATCACCACCAGACCCCAAAGTAGCTCCATACCTGAGGCTAGTCAGAGTCTGTGTGGTCAGACTCTGAAGAGCATTATGGCCTTTCTCTGGCATTTCAAAGATGATGATACAAAAAAACTGTTGTTTTTTTCTTTGTATTATCTTTTACCATATCTAATGTTTTATATTCTCCTACATTAATTTCACAATACCACGAACTTCAAAGTGTTTTCCATTCAAATGGTATCAAGAATATGCATATCCTTGATACAGGTCCTGCGCTACAGGCAGTTAGATTTGGGCATGTCATTTTAGGCAACATTTTTTTTAAATGTTAAAGGGGCGGATCCTTAAGAAACAGTAGCCATGTAATTGCGACAGCGTTAAAAATATTCGAAGAATAGTGTAATTGACAAATAACTTGCTGTGCATAGATCTCCCCCGAAACATGAATAGTTGAGCCTTCTATGTAAACATGTCTAGTTAGATACCTTGCTTTGATGTAGCCCACCTTATCCATTTGATCCCTGATTTATTGAAGGAGGGAATAATTGTATGTTGACAACATGTGACTAATACTTTAGTTCTATGTGGGGGGCTAAGTGCCTTGATCAAGGGCACAACGGCAGGAGGTGGTAGCAGTTTTCCAGGATTCCAGTTCCAGTTTTCCAAGTAATGGTTACTTGTCATGTAAGCTATAATAATAGTCATGAAGAAATGGAAAATGTGTGTAAATCATAAACAGTGAATAATCAGAGGTCTCTATCGCATAATGTCATTTGTGAATTTTGGTTAACATAATGTAGTCTAATGGACCGACTTGGAAAAAGACAGCTCCTGCTCTTCTTCCATCCCAAGTCAAGCACTGCTCATTATATACTTCTGTCAGGTAAGCCTACTCTGCAGTTAACATTTAATTAAGAAGGTTTAAGGGAAAGTATTTCTGTCAACCCACAAGTCGGTTATAACATCAACTGGCTACACACAGAGTGATAGACAAACGCACGTGCCACATACAGACATGGGCAATACTGCTGGAAATTAATTTTTAGATTTTGTGTTATGTTTGGCTTTTTAAACCAATTGTGGCTAACCAGGGGTGGGATAATGTGAACGTTGCGTTGATTAGATAGTAGCTGTGAGCTTGCGGAATCTGATGCCTGTGAGATTTGTTTATGGCAGTTTGTGGTGGAACACGTGAAAATTGCATGTACTTTCAGAATTGTTTGGCGAGTTACTCATAGGTGGGCTGTGAGCAACTGGTAGCTGGCGATCAACCTATTGCAGAACCTTGGTCTATATAAACCCCATCTTCAAGGAAAATAAACACGCAAAATGCTTAAAAAGTAGTGAGACGTTTAATATTTGAATCAGTCCAAGGACAGTCCATTGACATATATACAAAAAATGGCCAAAAGTATGTGAACACCTGCTCATTGAACATCTCATTCCAAAATCATGGGCATTAATATGGATTTGGTCCCCCCTTTTCTGCTATAACATCCTCCACTCTTCTGGGAAAGCTTTCCACTAGATTTTTGAACATTGCTGCGGGGACTTGCTTCCATTCAGCCACAAGAGTATTAGCGAGGTCGGGCACTGATGTTGGACGATTAGGCCTGGCTCACTGTCGGCGTTCCAATTCATCCCAAAGGTGTTCGGTGGGGTTGAGGTCAGGGCTCTGTGCAGGCCAGTCAAGTTCTTCCACACCGATCTCGACAAATCATTTCTGTATGTTCGATGGGGTTGAGGTCAGGGCTCTGTGCAGGCCAGTGAAGTTCTTCCACACCGATCTCGACAAATCATTTCTGTATGGACCTTGCTTTGAGCACCGGGGCATTGTCATTCTGAAACAAAAAAGGCCTTCCCCAAACTGTTGCCACAAAGTTGGAAGCACAGAATCGTCTAGAATGTCATTGTATGCTGTAGTGTTAAGATTTCTCTTCACTGAAACTAAGGGACCTATCCCGAATAAGGAAAAGCAGCCCCAGGCCGTGAATACTCCTCCACCAAACTTTACAGTTGGCACTATGCATTGAGGCAGATAGCATTCTTCTGGCATCCGACAAAGCCAGATTAGTCCAACGGACTGCCAGATGGTGAAGTGTGATTCATCACTCCAGAGAACGCGTTTGCACTACTCCAGAGTCCAATGGCGGCGAGCTTTACACCACTCCAGCTGACGCTTGGCATTGGCTCCTCAGTAATGCCATTCTACTGCCAATGTTTGTCTATGGAGATTGCATGGCTTTGTGCTCAATTTTGTACTCCTATCAGCAACGGGTGTGGCTGAAGTAGCCGAATCCATTCATTTGAAGGGGTATCCACATACTTTTGAATATTCCGTGTATCAAAGAAAAAAGGAATGTCCGCAACTCTGGCATGCTCCCATGGTGATTTAATGCACAAAAAAAGACAACGATCTTCATCAGGTCAAAATCACAAAGGGACTATATTTAGGTTTTAAACACACATGCTCGCTTACTGCTGAAAAAGACACTAGTTTCTACAGAACCTCTGAGGGCCACTAGTATCACCATGGAATAATAAAATAAGGTGCTACCATATCTATATTCCTCTAGATGGTAGCATAGTCTAAATTTTGAAGTGAAACGTGTACTCAGTCTTGTATTTTTTACACCAATGATGAGAAACCAGCTCATATCGAGGACGGCCATTTATAACAAATGCTGTTTCTGTGGGTGAAATCACACAAAACATGTACAATGTTCACTTTCAGTTATGTCATTGTTTGCTTATTAGACTATTTGATTGCTGTTAGTGAAGGTTTCAGAACAAATTCATTTTTAAGAAGAAGATGACTGTATTTAAATGTTATATTCAAGACACGCACTTTATAGAGAGAATACACTCTGACCTGTTAATTCTCCATGTCTATGACATCAGAGGAAGGCCAATAAGGTTGTGACAGACCAATTATGCCAGACTAAAGGAACAGATAAGGACAAGTTTCAGATTGACGCTTCCATTCTGTCTGGTTCCCAAATGGCATCCTGTTCCCTATTTAGAGCACTACTTTTGACCCGGGCCCATAGGATTTAGGGTGCCATTTGGAATGGAGCCTTTCTATGCCTTTCATCAGCAGAGACGAACATAGTGTCCTAGCTTGGCCCTCTGTTAGAAAGTGGGTGGTATTGATTAGAAACTCAGTTCAGGGCTGGTCCCTTGTCTGCTTGAGCAGCTGAGCTCTGTCTCATGCCTGGTCTCCTAGTGGAGAAGGTTATTAATAGCCATAGCACTCATCAGAAAGATGGATGTTATTGAACAAAGAGGAGCGCTATGTGTATGGGTGAAAACACACAAACTGTCCACAGTTAATGATTTGTGTCACGAATGTTGTTGAAAAGACAAAGAAACATGCGTGAGTACACACGCACACACACACACACACAAGATTCTGAGAACAGAATATCCTCAGCTGTAACCTATGCACTCAGAAAACACCCACACAAGCTGGCAAGAGTTAATCATTTCGCAAGACTCTTAGCTACAATTACTATCACTAGAAATGTTATTTTCCAATATTTAGGATCTTTGAAATCATGTCTTAGATGGATATTGTTAACAAGGAATCTTATAGACGCATGCTTATCTGGGCATATGATGTGAAATGAAGTGATGTAATTGAATTAATCTTTAACCTCGCATTTCTCACTGCTGGAAATTACAGACATGTTGTTAAAGACCTTATTGGACTAACTAAAAACCCTAATCCATAAGAGTAAGAATGTAAAGTAAAACTCTTTATGTTATGTTATGTCATTGAGAAAAGTAGGGTATCACTTTCACAGTGGCCCTTGTACATGATTCCTCTACATGGGTACACTCTTAGAATTTGTTTTGCTATCTAGAACCTAAAAGGGTTCTTCGGCTGTCCCCATAGGATAACCCTTTGAATAACTATTTTGGGCTCCAGGTAGAACCCTTTTGAGTTCCATGTAGAACCCTTTCCACAAAGGGATCTACCTCAAACCCCAAAACAGGGTTCTCACATGGAGACAGCCAAACAACCCTTTTGGAATCTTTTTTTCTACAAGTGCCAGTAGGCAAACATGCGTAGTGATGAATTCTAAAAGAAATATGAGGAGAGGAAGACGGAGGAGGCAGCAGAAGGAGGGGGAGAAGGAAGATGGGAATACGGTGGGCTGATAATGGAAGTAGCAGAGGAGAGGTTCCTTATGATTGTTCCTGAAGGATTATGTGGTAGGTCTGTGAAAGGATGTAGAAAGGCAGAAAGGGTTCTATGGTAAATCACAGATAGACCAGGTTTTACCATCTTGGGTTTTACCAATGTTTTGATGGGATTGATGCCATACTGTCCCAATTCAATCAATTACAGGAGATCAAATCAGTCCTAACCTTAATCCTAACCCTAATCCAATGAAAAACTTCAAAAGGCCTTTTTACAGTACTAGCTCTCAAAGGTACACCTGCATACCAATGAAACAGAACATATAACAAAGAGACATGTAAACCTTTGATTTATGAAGAGGACAATAATCCTGCAGCAACAGGAAAAATGAATTATTATGTGGATTATAATTAATGGACATTTTTGCTGTGGATGATACATATTTCTCTAGGGCAAATCAAGTCGGAAACACACTACAATTTGCATTTCCTGCTGCAAAAATTGTCTGCGACAAGAGAGTGATCAAATTAAGATAGCAGATCTGTACCATAAAGACACTGCAAATATCAAACCTTGAAATCATTCTACCTCCACATGCACCTACTACCCATTTGAAACGGGTTCTATGTAGCATAGTACTATATAGAACCGAGACAGACACACAGCATGATACAAAAAATAAACAGGCCAAATATATGTCCAGTAAATATCAAACAGATGTAGCTTACTAAGGCTGTGTTTACACAGGCAGACCAGTTCTAATCTTTTTTCCACTAAATGGTCCTTGACCAATCACAGCTTATCTTTTTCAGAGCAGATTTGATTGGTCAATAGACCAATTAGTGAAAATAAGATCAGAATTGGGCTGCCTGTGTAAAACACCCATATAAAGTGTGTGTGTGTGTGTGTGTGTTATTTGAGCTTTTCTCAGGCTCAACAAGCACAGGAAGTAAAAAGGTGATTTAATGTTAGATCCCCTGTGGACATGCAGTCTTACAGGCATCATGGTGCGTGACTGTTTTGGTTTGTAATTTCGTAATTTTGACAGACTTATTTTCAGAAAATAGTGTAGAAAGCCAGGCATTGTGTAGACCTACTGTGTAGACATACTGTGTAGACCTACTGTGTAGACATACTTTGAAGACTTTGTGGACCAGTGCTGACACTTTCAGTCTAACAAACCAGGTCGATCAGCTTCCTGCTTCCTGTAGAGCCCAGTCAATAGACACACAAAGACAGACAGACAGACAGACAGACAGACAGACAGACAGACAGACAGACAGACAGACAGACAGACAGACAGACAGACAGACAGACAGACAGACAGACAGACAGACAGACAGACAGACAGACAGACAGACAGACAGACAGACAGACAGACAGACAGACAGACAGACAGACAGACAGACAGACAGACAGACACATACCCACATGCTGACACAGACACACAATCAATGCCCACTGTGCACTGACACTCTCTCTTGCTCTCTCTCTCAATTCAATTCAATTCAATTCAATGGGCTTTATTGGCATGGGAAACATATGTTTACATTGCCAAAGCAAGTGAAATGGATAAACAAAAGTAAGAACAAAAAAATATTACACTCACACAAGTTCCAAAATAATAAAGATATTTCAAATGTCATGTAATGTCTATATACAGTGCATGCAATGTGCAAATCAAAGGGAAAGGAAATAAATACGGGTTGTATTTACAATGGTGTTTGTTCTTCACTGGTTGCCCTTTTCTTGTCACAAATATTGCTGTTGTGATTGCACACTGTGGTATTTCACCCAATAGATATTGGAGCTTATCAAAA
The DNA here is from genome assembly GCF_018296145.1 of Oncorhynchus tshawytscha. Lineage (NCBI taxonomy): Eukaryota > Metazoa > Chordata > Actinopteri > Salmoniformes > Salmonidae > Oncorhynchus > Oncorhynchus tshawytscha. The sequence goes on along the minus strand of NC_056447.1, from coordinate 46,242,417 downwards.
TTGAATTTGTTTTCGAATTATTTGTGGGTCTGTGTAATACATTTGGCAGGAGGTTAGGAAGTGCAGCTCAGTTTCCACCTCATTTTGTGGGCAGTGTCTACCTACAGCGACCTCTCTCAATAGCAAGGCTATGCTCACTGAGTCTGTACATAGTCAAAGCTTTCCTTCATTTTGGGTCAGTCACAGTGGTCAGGTATTTTGCCACTGTATTCTCTCCATTTAGGGCCAAGTAGCATTCTAGTTTCCAATTTTTTTTGTTCATTCTTTCTAATGTGTCAAGTAATTATCTTTTTATTTTCTTGTGATTTGGTTGGTTCTAATTGTGTTGCTGTCCTAGGGCTCTGTGGGGTCCGTTTTTGTTTGCATGCAGAGCAGAATTAGGCCGATACCCGCTAATGATCTAAATCTAAAAAAGAGACGTTACATTTTACAACCACCTAAAAGGAAGAGATTCTCAAACCTTCTAGAACAAAGCCATCACCTACAGAGAGATGAACCTGGTGAAGAGTCCCCTAAGCAAGCTGGTCCTGGGGCTCTGTCACATTATTTGGTGTTTTACATTGTACACAGAGGATATTTTTGCAGAATTCTGCATGCAGAGTCTCAATTTGGTGTTTTTCCCATTTTGTGAATTCTTGGTTGGTGAGCGGACCCCAGACCTCACAACCATAAAGGGCAATGGGTTCCATAACTGATTCAAGTTATCAGGAATCAAGGGAAGACCCAGATGCAGACCGTGTCGAAGTAACAATGTTGATTAGAGCAACAGGGGCAAAGGAACAGGGCAGCAGGCAGGCTCAGGGTCAGGTCAGGCAGAGGTCGGTATTCCAGAGGTGGGGCAAAGGTACAGAACGGCAGGCAGGCTCGGGGGCAGGCAGAGTGGTCAGGTGGGTGTGGACAGGGTCAGGACAGGCAAGGGTCAAAAACCAGGAGGACGAGAAAAGAGAGACTGGGGAAAAGCAGGAGCAGACACAAAAACACTGGTTGGCTTAACAAACAAGACGAACTGGCAACAGACAAACAGAGACACAGGTATAAATACACATGGGATGATGGGGAAGATGGGCAACACCTCGAGGGGGGTGGAGACAATCACAAAGACAGGTAAAACAGATCAGGGTGTGACAAATATTTTTAAAACGAAACCTAATTGGATCCTAGTTTTATGTTCCTTAGATGGCATAGAAGGCCCTTCTTGCCTTGTCTGTCAGACCGTTCACAGCTTTATGGAAGTTACCTTTGGTGCTGATGTTTAGGCCAAGGTATGTATCGTTTTTTGTGTGCTCTAGGGCAACCGTGTCTAGATGGAATTTGTAATCATGGTCCTGGCAATTTTTGTCTAACTGAGATTCACTGTTAGGGCCCAGGTCTGACTAAATCTATGCTGAAGATCTAGGTGCTGCTGTAGGGCCTCCTTAGTTGGGGAGAGAAGCACCAGATCATCTGCAAACAGTAGACATTTGATTTCAGATTCTAGTAGGGTGAAGCCATGTGCTGCAGTCTGTTCTAGTGCCCTTGCCAATTCGTTGATATATACATTACCAGCTAAATGTTTGGACACACCTACTCATTCAAGGGTTTTTCTTTATTTTACAATTTTCTACATTGTAGAACACATCTACATTGTTCATTAGTGAAGACATCAAAACGGTTAAATAACAGATATGGAATCAAAAGGCGTTCAACTGTCACGACTTCCGCCGAAGTTGGTGCCTCTCCTTGTTCGGGCGGCGTTCGACGGTCGACGTCACCGGCTTTCTAGCCTCCACCGATCTACATTTCTTTTTCCATTTGTTTTGTCTTGATTGTACACACCTGGTTCCCATTACGTTTGAATTATTTCCCTATTTAACCCTCTGGAGCCATCATGGTTTTGTGCGTGTTTATTGTTGTCAGTTGTCTCATTTATGTGATTCTGGATTTTCGTTCTCCTTGTTGGAAGATTATTTTTGAGTAAAGTTACTATTATTACTCATCTCTGTGTCCTGCGCCTGACTCCGCCTTACCCACATCACCTAGACTCTGACATAAACAAATCAAAATATATTTTATATTTTAGAATCTTCAAAGTAGCTACCATTTGCCTTGACAACAGCTTTGCACACTCTTGGCATTCTCTCAACCAGCTCCATGAGGTAGTCACCTGGAATGCATTTCAATTAACAGGTGTGCCGTAAAAGGGAATTTGTCGAATTTCTTTCCTTCTTAATGCGTTTGAGTTGTGACAAGGTAGGGGTGGTATACAGAAGATAGCCCTATTTGGTAAAATACCAAGTCCATATTATGGCAAGAACAGCATACTTAACCAGAATGGCTACCACAGCATTCTGCAGCGGTACGCCATCTTATCTGGTTTGTGGGACTATCATTTGTTTTTCAACAGGTCAATGACCCAAAACACAACTCCAGTCTGTGTAAGGGTTATTTGACCAATAAGGATAGTGATGGAGTGCTGCATCAGATGACCTGGCCTTCACAATCACCTGACCTTAACCCAATTGAGATGGTTTGGGATGAGTTGGACCGTAGAGTGAAGGAAAAGGTGCCAACAGGTGCTCAGCATATGTGGGAACTCCTTCAAGAATGTTTGAAAAGCATTCCAGGTGATGCTGTTTGAAAGAATGCCAAGGGTGTGTAAAGCTGTCATCAAGGCAAAGGGTGGCAACTTTGAAGATTCTAAAATATATTTTGATTTGTTTAAAAAAATGGTTGCTACATGATTCCATATGTGTTATTTCATAGTTGTGATGTCTTCACTATTATTCTACAATGTAGAAAATAGTAAAAATAAAGAAAACCCCTTGAATGAATAGGTGTCCAAACGTTTGACTGGTACTGTATGTTGAAGAGAGTGGGCCTTAAGCTGCATCCCAGTCTCACCCCACGGCCCTATGGAAAGAAATGTGTGTGTTTTTTGCTTATTTTAACCGCATACTTGTTGGTGTACATGGATTTCATTATATTGTATGTTTTTCCCCCAACACCTTTCCATCAATTTGTATAGTAGACCCTATTGCCAAATAGAGTCAATAGCTTTTTTTGAAGTCAGCAAAGCATGAAAAGACTGCCTTTGTTGGGTCCCCCCACCTTTATTTAATCAGGTAGGTGTTGGTTTGTTTGTTTGTCAATTAGGGTGTGCAGGGTGAATAAGTGGTCTGTCATACAGCAATTTGGTAAAAAGCCAATTTGACATTTGCTCAATACATTGTACAAGTCTGCTGTACAAGTCTGCTGTTAATGATAATGCAGAGGATTTTCCCAAGGTTGCTGTTGACGCATATCCCACAGTAGTTATTGGGGTCAAATTTGTATCCACTTTTGTGGATTGGGGTTATCAGTCCTTGACTCCATATATTGGGGAAGATGCCAGAGCTGAGGATGATATTAAAGAGTTTAAGTATAGCCAATTGGAATTTGTGGTCTGTATATTTTATTATTTCATGTAGGATACCATCAACACCACAGGCCTTTTAGGGTTGGAGGGTTTGTATTTTGTCCTGTAGTTCATTCAATGTGATTTGAGAATCCAGTGGGTTCTGGTAGTCTTTAATAGCTGATTCTAAGATTTCTAATTGATCATGTTTTTGCTGTTGTTATTTGTTATAGAGACAAAAGGATTGGAGAAGAGGTTTATCCACACATCTCTGTTTTGGATAGATAACTCTTCATGTGGTTGTTTGTTTATTGTGTTCCAATTTTCCCAGAAGTGCTTAGATTCTATGGATTGTTGAATTACATTGAGCTGATTTCTGATGTGCTGTTCCTTCTTTTTCTGTGGTGTATTTCTGTATTGTTTTAGTGATTCACCATAGTGACGCCGTAGGCTCAGGTTTTCTGTGTCTCTGTTTTTGATTGGATAGGTTTCTCAATTTCTTTCTTAGGTTTTTGCATTCTTCATCAAACCATTTGTCATTGTTGTTAGTTTTCTTAGGTGCTCTGCTTGGAATTTTTAGATTTGATACGGAAGCTGAAAGGTCAAATATACTGGTTAGGCTTTCTACCGCCTAGGTTACACTTTCACTAAGTGTTTTGTCCAGGAAGTTGTCTAAAAGGGATTGAATTTGTTGTTGCCAAATAGTTTTTTGGTAGGTTTCTACACTACTTTCCTTCCAGATATAGCATTTTTTATATTGTGCAGTTTCTTTGGCGTTGATGCATCATAATTGAGTATTTCACTGTTCAGGTAGACAGTGACTTTGCTGTGATGTGATAGGGGTGTTAATGGGCTGCCTGAGAACTCTCCGAGAGACTCTGGGTTGAGGTCAGTACTACTGCCAAGGGATGAGCCCCCCCTCTCTCTCTCTCTCACTCATTCACTCTCTCACTTTCTTAGCTCACGCACTTACCCACTTTCAGCATCCTACTATTACCCTGGGTATGTGACAAAGAAAACAACAAAAACTAAATCCTATCCATCCAAATGGCTCTAATGGATCCTGTAGTATTCAAACTTTTTCCGCAGGGACCCCATTTATTCCACCGGAATTTCTGAGGACTTTTTGTTATTTGTTTATTTTTTATTTGCCCACGAACAAAAGAGTGATCAAATTAAGATCTTACATCTGTAAGAAAACAGGTCACTGGAAGGTACCATTATATTATAGGGGAATCCTTCCTCTAATACTTTACTGGTAGAGATCATTATTTAGTATATTAGATTTATATCCACAATATTCCACATTTTGGTTCAATAATTTGGTCTGCGTTCTCCCAGTTTCACACTCCTCAGAACCATGTATTGTACTGTATAGCTGTCGTGTATTTATAGACCATATTGCACAGGAAGGGATGATAAGGATGAAAGTCTATTTCCCTCCAGTCCTACAGATTCTCTCTTCTCATTTCCATCTTGCACCCCGCATAGTCTTTTCATACATAGCAAGCAACTGCAAAGGAAAAATGCATTGCATCCACTTATTCAAACATATTGCCATAAATGTGCAAGCCTCTTTCTCTCTCTATCTCCATCTTTCTCTATGATGACTGATTTTTTAATGAGCGTATGAGCACATTAACTCAGACAAAGCATTTCTCTGTTAATCCTGAGTCCTGGTGTCGCTCTTACTCTTATCCCGTCTGGTTCTTCATCAATGAACACGTGAGTCCATTCATTTGAATAGCATAGAAGAGAATGGCATTTCATTTGAATATCATAGAAGAGACTGACAATCTATTTCTGCCCTCTTCTACATCCCTATCCTCCCTCTCCTCTCTCCTCCTTCGCTCCTCCTTTTCTCACCTCTTTCTCAGCAGATATGAACACCTTCAAATGCATTTCACAGACATAAAAAATATTTATCCTCTGCACATCTCTGTGCATGTACCTTTGCAACTTGTTTACACAAAATTATCTTCCTCTCTTTCTCTGTCAAAATGCTCTATATTTCTCTCCCTCTTTCTTTCCCTCTCGCTCTCTTTGGTCATCCTTCCTCCCACCCGGCTGATGATTTGCTGAATGAATGCTGACATCGTGTGAATCCTGACCTTCCCCGGTGGTGCCACAGCTGTATCCCTCACTCCCCTGATAGAGGGATGATGATGTTATGGAGGGGGAAGATGGGAGGATGATAGAGGAGAGAGAGGTGGGGTGAGGGGGGTTTGGTCATTACCGTTGTCATGTCATGAGCCAGCCAGAAACATCCGGATCGCCCTGTCTCACACACACACACACACACACTACCAAGGGATTACAGCCCATAATCTGCACAGCAACAGCCCCCTCACCGCTCCATACTGAGCTGATGGGAGAAAAGAAGGGAGGGGGAGGTAAAGAGAGAGCAAACATGGGGGACGGAGTGAGGAAAGGCAGAGAGAGACAACATTAAGAATGGCTGCAGATTCATTCAGATCCCCTGTCGGCCAGCGGCAGCAAGATCACCCTGTTACGTGAGTGAGGGTATGAATGAACGAGGGAGGGAGAAGAGAGGAGAAGGAATACGCTATGGTCTCCGCTAGCCTTCTTCCGTCCATCATCACACAGTACAGCCAGTCACCGTGGTCACTTTACACTGTGCCCGATGGTGATGGTGATGATGGTGTCATGGGATGCAGAGAAGGGTGCAGGGAGGCAGGAGGCTGGAGGCTGGAGATGAGAGTGTGGTGCGCTGCGTTGCAGAAACAGAACGCTGTGTCCATTTTGACTCAGACGTACACAGCCATACATACCATGATAGAATGCTGTAGTCCAAATGGGTAACACTGCTAAAATATATTGCTATATTTATATTAGGCATTCAGTTAAACACAGAATCAATTATTTGATATTGTAATGCCCACTATATTATTTTATTATGCATTCAGAATAGAATAATAATAATAATAATACTAATATTAATAATAAATCATTCTGATTATGGACCTGCATTCTGCCATCAATGGTAGTCATATTCATTATCAGTAGAGGTTTTCCAGGAAATACCCCTTTTTACCTGTTTTTTTACCTGTCTGATGTCATCGGCCTCCCCGCTTGCTTGAGGGAAACAATAGAGGCACAATAGAGGAACAATATAATGACAATAGAGGAACAATATAATAATAATAGAGGAGTAATAGAGGAACAATATAATGACAATAGAGGAGTAATAGAGGAATAATGTAATGACAATAGAGGAACAATATAATGACAATAGAGGTGTAATATAATGACAATAGAGGAGTAATAGAGGAATAATGTAATGACAATACAGGAACAATATAATGACAATAGAGGAGTAATATAATGACAATAGAGGAGTAATATAGTGACAATAGAGGAGTAATAGGGGAATAATGTAATGACAATAGAGGAACAATATAATGACAATAGAGGAACAATATAATGAAAATAGAGGAACAATATAATGACAATAGAGGAACAATATAATGACAATAGAGGAATAATATAATGACAATAGAGGAATAATATAATGACAATAGAGGAATAATATAATGACAATAGAGGAGTAATAGAGGAACAATAGAGGCCAAAATGTATTGCCATGCCTTCTCCAGCATATCACACCATCCCCACAGATAAGCTTGCACTGACATCATGATTGATAAATTATAAAGTGTGTGTGTGTGTGTGCGCGTGTGTGCACGCGTGTGTGTGTGTGTGTGTGTGTGTGTGTGTGTGTGTGTTCCTAGGCCTAGCGGGTTCAATCCCTGCTCTACATGTACAGGAAGTAAAGTGAGCCCCATTTTCTAACTGGGCCATCAGAGAGAAACATGACAGGAGTGTCACCGTTGAGAGAATAGGGGGTGACACTTGTGACGCGTGTGTGTCAAATCAAATCAAATCAAAATACAATTGTATTAGTCACATGCTTTGTAAATAACAAGTGTGGACTAACAGTGAAAGGTTTACTTACGGGCCCTTCCCGACAACTCAGAGAGAAAAAAGAGAAATAATAGAAAAATAATAATTACACAATGAGCAGTGATAACTTGTCTATATACACGGGTACCAGCACAGAGTTGATGTGCAGGTGTATGAGGTCATTGAGGTAGATATGAACATATACTGTAGGTAGGGATAAAGTGACTAGGCAACAGGATAGATAATAGATAGTAGCAGCAGCGTATATAATGAGTCAAAAGAGTTATTGCAAAAAGGGGCAATGCGGATAGTCAGAGTAGCTATTTGGTTAACTATTTACTGTAGCTTGGGGGTAGAAACTGTTCAGGGTCCTATTGGTTCCAGACTTGGTACATCGGTACTGCTTGCTGTGCGGTAGCAGAGAGAACAGTCTATGACTAGGGTGGCTGGAGTCTTTGACAATTTTCAGGACCTTCCTCTGACCCTGCCTGATATAGAGGTCCTGGATGGTGGGAAGCTTTGCCCCAGTGATGTACTGGGCCGTATGCACTACCCTCTGTAGTGTCCTTGTAGTCAGATGCCAAGCAGTTGCCATACCAAGTGGTGATGCAGCCAGTCAAGATGCTCTCAATGGTGCAGCTGTATAACTTCTTGAAGATCTGAGTGTCTTTCTCATGACTGTGTTGGTCTGTGTGGACCATGATAGATCCTAAGTGATGTGGACACCGAGGAACTTGAAGCTCTCGACCCGCTCCACTACAACGCCGTAGCCCGTAGATGTGAATAGGGGCATGCTCAGCCCTCTGTTTCCTGTAGATGTTTGTCTTGTTGATGTTAGGGGCATGCTCAGCCCTCTGTTTCCTGTAGTACATGATCAGCTACTTTGTCTTGTGGAGGGTGTGTGTGTGTGTGTGTGCGCGTGTGTGTGTGTGTGTGTGTGTGTGTGTGTGTGTGTGTGTGTGTGTGTGTGTGTGTGTGTGTGTGTGTGTGTGTGTGTGTGTGTGTGTGTGTGTGTGTGTGTGTGTATGTGTACAGTATGTGTGTATGTACAGCATGTGTGTGTGTGTTTGTTTGTGTACAGTGTGTGTGTGTGTGTACAGTATGTGTGTGTGTTTGTTTGTGTGTGTGCCTCTAGGTCGAGAGGAATGCCTACCTGTTTTTGCTTTGAGGCGATGATGGGGAATCCGAACGTCAGCATTTGCCCACTCTGTGTGTGTGTGTGCGTGTGTGCGTGTGTGTGTGTGTGCGTGTGTGCGTGTGTGAGTGTTCCTAGATCGATTGGGTTCAATCCATGCTCTACATGTACAGGAAGTAAAGTGAGACCCATTTTCTAACTGGGCCATCAGAGAGGAACATGACAGGGGTGTCACCATTGAGAGAATAGGGGATGACACTTGTGACGTGTGTGTGTGGGTGGTGGGACGGGGACGGGACAGAACAGGATGGGAATTTCCTTGAGTGTTGCTCTATATTGCAGGATTCAATCCTATTTCGGGCCGGCGTCCTACTTGCCTTTTGTGATTCCTCTTCTTACTTTCCTCTCTCTGTCACGCCCTGACCTTATTATTCTTTGTTTTCTTCATTATTTTGGTTAGGTCAGGGTGTGACAAAGGGTGATTTATGTGTTTTTGTCTTGTCTAGGGTTTTTGTATGTTTATGGGGTGTTAACTAGTCTAGGTGTTATGTATGTCTATGGTTGCCTAGATTGGTTCTCAATTAGAAGCAGCTGTTTATCGTTGTCTCTGATTGGGAACCATATTTAGGCAGCCATATTCCTTGGGTATTTCCTGGGTCATTGTCTATGTCTAGTTGCCTGTACCTGCACTAGTGTTATGTAGCGTCATGTTCGGTTTGTTGTTTTGTATAGTTTGTTAAGTATTCTTCGTCTTCATTAAAAAGTATGTATTCATCTTACGCTGCGCCTTGGTCTCCTCTGTACAACGGACGTGACACTCTCTTTCTTTCCTGCATGATCAGGAGGACTCTGCTCGCGTTCCAATGTTCCCTGCTGATGCATTGAGTTGTTTCCATCCCCCATCCTCCAAAAAAATACATTGTCTCAGTACTCCCCTCCAACTCATCCCCAATCCTCCACCAAAATACATTGTCTCAGTACTCCCCTCCACCTCATCCCCATCCTCCACCAAAATATATTGTCTCAGTACTCCCCTCCACCTCACCCCCATCCTCCAACAAAATACATTGTCTCAGTACTCCCCTCCACCTCATCCCTGTCCTCCAACCCAATACATTGCCTCCGTACTCCCCTCCACCTCATCCCCCATCCTCCAACCCATTACATTGCCTTAGTACTCCCTCCACCTCATCCCCCATCCTCCAACCCAATAAATTGCCTCAGTACTCCCCTCCACCTCATCCCCCATCCTCCAACCTCCAACCCAATACATTGCCTCAGTACTCCCCTCCACCTCATCCCCCATCCTCCAACCCAATACATTGCCTCAGTACTCCTCTCCACTTCATCCCTCCATCCTCCACCAAAATACATTGTCTTAGTACACCCCCCACCCCCTTCCCATCCTCCAACCCAATATATTGTCTCAGTACTCCCCTCCACCTCATCCCTCCATCCTCCACCAAAATACATTGTCTTAGTACAGCCCCCACCTCATCCCCATCCTCCACCAAAATACATTGTTCTTAGTACACCCCTCCACCTCATCCCCATCCTCCAACCCAATACATTGCCTCAGTATTCCCCTCCACCTCATCCCCCATCCTCCAACCCAATACATTGTCTCAGTACTCCTCTCCACCTCATTCCTCCATCCTCCAACCCAATACATTGTCTTAGTACACCCCTCCACCTCATCCCCATCCTCCAACCCAATACATTGCCTCAGTATTCCCCTCCACCTCATCCCCCATCCTCCAACCCAATACATTGCCTCAGTACTCCCCTCCACCTCATCCTCCATCCTCCAACCCAATACATTGCCTCAGTACTCCCCTCCACCTCATCCCCCATCCTCCAACCCAATACATTGCCTCAGTACTCCCCTCCACCTCATTCCTCCATCCTCCAACCCAATACATTGTCTCAGTACTCCCCTCCACCTCATCCCCCATCCTCCAACCCAATACATTGCCTCAGTACTCCCTCCACCTCATCCCCCATCCTCAACCCAATACATTGCCTCAGTACACCCCTCCACCTCATCCCCCATCCTCCAACCCAATACATTGCCTCAGTACTCCCCTCCACCTCATCCTCCATCCTCCAACCCAATACATTGCCTCAGTACTCCCCTCCACCTCATCCCCCATCCTCCAACCCAATACATTGCCTCAGTACACCCCTCCACCTCATCCCCCATCCTCCAACCAATACATTGCCTCAGTACTCCCCTCCACCTCATCCTCCATCCTCCAACCCAATACATTGCCTCAGTACACCCCTCCACCTCATCCCCCATCCTCCAACTCAATACATTGCCTCAGTACTCCCCTCCACCTCATCCCCATCCTCCAACCCAATACATTGCCTCAGTACCCCCTCCACCTCATCCCCCATCCACCAACCCAATACATTGCCTCAGTACTACCCTCCACCTCATTCCTCCATCCTCCAACCCAATACATTGCCTCAGTGTTCCCCTCCACCTCATCCCCCATCCTCCGACCCAATACATTGCCTCAGTACTCCCTCCACCTCATTCCTCCATCCTTCAACCCAATAAATTGTCTCAGTACTCCCCTCCACCTCATCCCCATCCTCCAACCCAATACATTACCTCAGTACTCCCCTCCACCTCATTCGTCCATCCTCCAACCCAATACATTGTCTCAGTACTCCCCCACTCATCCCCCATCCTCCATCCTCCAACCCAATACATTACCTCAGTACTCCCCTCCACCTCATTTCTCCATCCTCCAACCCAATACATTGCCTCAGTACTCCCCTCCACCTCATTCCTCCATCCTCCAACCCAATACATTACCTCAGTACTCCCCTCCACCTCATTCCTCCATCCTCCATCCTCCAACCCAATACATTGCCTCAGTACTCCCCCCACTCATCCCCCATCCTCCATCCTCCAACCCAATACATTACCTCAGTACTCCCTCCACCTCATTCGTCCATCCTCCAACCCAATACATTACCTCAGTACTCCTCCACCTCATTCGTCCATCCTCCAACCCAATACATTGTCTCAGTACTCCCCCACTCATCCCCATCCTCCATCCTCCAACCCAATACATTACCTCAGTACTCCCTCCACCTCATTCCTCCATCCTCCAACCCAATACATTGCCTCAGTACTCCCCTCCACCTCATTCCTCCATCCTCCATCCTCCAACCCAATACATTGCCTCAGTACTCCCCCCACTCATCCCCCATCCTCCATCCTCCAACCCAATACATTACCTCAGTACTCCCCTCCACCTCATTCCTCCATCCTCCAACCCAATACATTGCCTCAGTACTCCCCTCCACCTCATTCCTCCATCCTCCAACCCAATACATTGCCTCAGTACTCCCCTCCACCTCATTTCTCCATCTCTCCATATTCCTCCCCCGTATCACTTGCGCATGATTACATCTTTCAAATGGTGTCTCCTATCTTTTTTCTTACATTTTCTTATTTATTTAGGGCATTTCTTCCTCCACGTATGGCTTGTCCTCGTTCTCTCTTCTGTGCTCCCTTTATCTCTCACTCTCGTTCTGAGATTGTTTTTCACGTTCTGTACTTTTCCAGTCCCTGTGAGTTCTTTCCAGGCTGCATGGGACCATGAAAATGTCTCTCAAGGTCTGAATTTGTATCGGTTATAGAATTTATACAAACTAATGAAACTACACTGAACTGAATGTACACAGTGATCGACAAAACCTTAATTAGTATTTCAACAAAATGGCAACCCCATTTGGTTTGCTGTGGTTTTTCCAGGAGATAGAATTGTTTATATATATATATATATATATATATATATATATATTTCACCGTTATTTAACCAGGTAGGCAGGTTGAGAACAAGTTCTCATTTACAACTGCGACCTGGCCAAGATAAAGCAAAGCAGTGTGACACAAGCAACAACACAGAGTAACACATAAACAAACGTACAGTCAATTACACAATAGAGAAAGTCTATATACAGTGTGCAAATGGTGTGAGGAGGTAAGGCAACAAATAGGCTATAGTAGCGAAGTAATTACAATTTAGCAAATTAACACTGGAGTGATAGATGTGCAGATGATGATGGGCAACTAGAAATACTGGTATGCAAAAGAGCAAAAAAGTTAATAAAAACAATATGGGGATGAGGTAGGTAGTAGGTTGGATGGGCTATTTACAGATGGGCTGTGTACAGCTGCAGAGCTTGATAAGCTGCTCAGATAGCTGATGCTTAAAGTTAGTGAGGGAGATATAAGTCTCCAACTTCAGTGATTTTTGCAATTCGTTCCAGTCATTGGCAGCAGAGAGCTGGAAGGAATGGCGGCCAAAGGAGGTGTTGGCTTTGGGGATGACTAGTGAAATATACCGGCTGGAGCATGTGCTACGGGTGGGTGTTGTTATGATGACCAGTGAGCTGAGATAAGGCGAAGCTTTATCTTGCAAGACTTATAGATGACCTGGAGTCAGTGGGTAGCGAGGGCAGCCAACGAGAGCATACAGGTCGCAGTGGTGGGTGGTACATGTATATGGGGCTTTGATGACAAAATGGATGGCACTGTGATAGACTTCATACAGTTTGCTGAGTAGAGTGTTGGAGGCTATTTTGTAAATGACATCGCCAATGTCGAGGATCGGTAGGATAGTCAGTTTTACGAGGGTATGTTTGGCAGCATGAGTGAAGGAGGCTTTGTTGCCAAATAGGAAGCCGATTCTAGATTTCATTTTGGATTGGAGATGTTTAATATGAGTGGAAGGAGAGTTTATAGTCTAGCCAGACACCTAGGTATTTGTAGTTGTCCATATATTCTAGGTCATAACAGTCCAGAGTAGTGATGCTCGTCGGGCGGGCGGGCGGGTGCGAGCAGCTATCGGTTGAAAAGCATGCATTTAGTTTTACTAGCGTGTAAGAGCAGTTGGAGGCCACGGAAGGAGTGTTGTATGGCATTGAAGCTCGTTTGGAGGTAGATGTATAGAAAGTTATGTTCTTCAAGAATAAATGCATATCTCCAATGCACCTGCAAACAACCTACTTGGAATGTGCCACTGCATTTCTCTTGCGTCTGTACCTGTGGAGACCTATGGGCCCTGGTCAAAAGTTGTGCACCATATAGGGAATAGGGTGCAATTTAGGACGCAACTAGTCTGTTTCTTGCTCAGGAAGCTTCTCAGCACACACAGTGGAATGTGTTTGATGTAATTGCTGGTGTGCTACAGAGACAGATCTTTCTTAGGTACAACTAGGTGCAACTGGCAGAGGATACAGTTTTTTTCAGAAAGCAAGAGAAAAATTAGTCACTGCTATGGTATGTTGGTCTTCTGAGATGAGGTCTCACGAGTCAATGATATGGTATGCTGGTCTTCTGAGATGAGGTCTCACGAGTCAATGATATGGTATGTTGGTCATCTGAGATGAGGTCTCACGAGTCAATGATATGGTATGCTGGTCTTCTGAGATGAGGTCTCACGAGTCAATGATATGGTATGCTGGTCTTCTGAGATGAGGTCTCACGAGTCAATGATATGGTATGTTGGTCGTCTGAGATGAGGTCTCACGAGTCAATGATATGGTATGTTGGTCGTCTGAGATGAGCGTGCACTGCTATTAATGGAGAGACGAGCGTCAATCTATGGTAAATTACCTCATGTGATCCCATAGTCTTGGCATGAATTCCATCGTTAAAGGTACTTACAGTATGTGGAAAGGATGTTTAGTATTAGCAACCCAGTAAGAGTAAACAATTGTCCACCAAAACTGAATCTGAGTACTTTAGCCTACCTATAACGCTAACAAAACTTGCCACAATCATATTTATGCTTTAAAAGTATCCCAACCCCCAGTACATTTCCACAGCTTGCTTTTGCCCGTCCTTTGACAGAACCCCAAACACTCTCAAATATACAGCCATGTTGTCCACACATAATAAAGTGGCAGCATTCTCACCCCCGCCCCCACTTTTCATGCCCCACCACCAGAAATCACACGTATGGGCGAAGTGACTGGCAGGCAGGCGGCGGGCGGCGGGCTCCGCTCAGAGAACCTGCCAAAAAAACTGCAGGTACTAAGAATAACGCCTCGCTCCTCCAGTGCCATCTCACACCCAACCCCCGGAGTTACTGGGAGCTGGGAGAAGTATGCCGCTCAGAGTGTTGGGAAACGAGTGCTGCATCCCATATGATACCCTATTCTCTGAATAGTGCACTATTTTTGACCAGATCCATATGGGCCCTGGTCAAAAGTAGTGCACTATACAGGGTTTAGGGTGCTATTTGGGGACGCAACCTGAGAGTGTTGGTTGAATAAAGAAACAACTGAGATCCTGCTCCCTCAATTAAATTCAAAGGGCTTTATTGGCATGAGAAACATATGTTTACATTGCCAAAGCAAATGTAATAGATAATTAAAAAAGGTGGAATAAACAACCAGAAATTAATATTAAATGTTACACTCACAAAAGTTTCCAAAGAATAGCAACATTTCAAGTGTTATATTATCTCACTCAGAAAGTGTGCTGGCTTCCTGTTTTTTACCCTGGAGGTGCCATTTTGGACAGCTCTGAGGCTCAGCGGCCCACTTACCGGCAGCTTTGGGCCTCACAGGTCACACTGATACAAATTCTGGTTGGAAGGAATGTTATTGTTTCACACAATGAGGGATTGGCACTTCACCCACTCTTAAATGTTACACCTCTTTCGCTTGTGGGATTTAATATATGGACTGATAAAGATCACTGAACACACTTGAGAATGTCTTACCAATTAAATACTGCTATTTCCTGTGTCATAATATGCAATGTAAGCAGAATTACAATGGCTTGTGGATGACGTCCAATGAAGTCACCTTTTTATGCTCAATAGATCCTCATCCAATCAAGTCACATGTTATTGATTACATACACATATTTAGCAGATGTTATTGCAGGTGTAGTGAACTTCTTGTGTTCCTAGCTCCAACAGCGCAGTAGTATCTAACAATTCACAACAATACACACACATCTAGTGTAAAAGATTGGAGTGAAGAAATATATAAATATTAGATAGAGCAATGTCAGAGTGGAATTTACTAAAATACAGTAGAATAGAATATAGAATATACATATGAGATTAGATGAGTAAAGCAGTATGTAAACATTATTTAAACATGATTAAAGTCACTAGTGTTCCATTATTAAAGTGGCCAGTGATTCCATGTCTATGTATATAGGGCAGCAGCCTCTAAGGTGCAGGATTGTGTAAACGGGAGGAAGCCGGCTAGTGATGACTATTTAACATTCTGATAGCCTTGAGATTGAAGCTGTTTTTCAGTCTCTTGGTCCCAGCTTTGATGCACCTGTACTGACCTCGCCTTCTGGATTATAGCGTGGTGAACAGGCTGTGGCTCAGGTGGTTGATCTCCTAGGGCAGACCGCACCACCCACTGGAGAGCCCTGGTTGCTGGGCAGTGCAGTTGCTGTACCAGGCAGTGATACAGCCCAACAGGATGCTCTCAATTGTGCATCTGTAAAAGTTTGTGAGGGTTTTAGGGGCCAAGCCAAATTTCTTCAGCCTCCTGAGGTTGAAGAGGCACTGTTGCCCTTCTTCACCACACTGTCTGTGTGGTTGGACCATTTCAGATCGTCTGTGATGTGTACACCGAGGAACTTGAAGCTTTGCACTTTCTCCACTGTGGTCCCATCGATGTGGATAGGGGCGTTCTCCCTCTGCTGTTTCCTGAAGTCCACGATCAGCTCCTTTGTTATGTTGACGTTGAGTGAGAGGTTATCTTCCCTGCAACCACCCAGGGCCCTCACCTCCTCCCTGTAGGCTGTTTCATCATTGTTGGTAATCAGGCCTACTACTGTTGTGTTGTCTGCAAACTTGATGATTAAGTTAGAGGCGTGTGTGGCCACGCAGTCATGGGTGAACGGTGAGTACATGAGGGGGCTGAGCATGCATCCTTGTGGGGCCCCTGTGTTGAGGATCTTTCAGTGTGTTCGTATCATTAGAGCGTTGGACTGGTAACCGAAAGGTTGCAAGTTCAAATCCCCGAGCTGACAAGGTACAAATCTGTCGTTCTGTCCCTGAACAGGCAGTTAACCCACTGTTCCTAGACCGTCATTGAAAGTAAGAATTTGTTCTTAACTGACTTGCCTAGTTAAACAAAGAAAAAAGAAAAAAGTCTCTGTGAGGCTTTGTGGTTTGAACACACATTTGTCTCTGTTATAGTGTGGACACTATATAAATAATTATATTGAATATGTTATTGTACTTATCTGCAGTATAGTATGATTAGTATTCATGTGTTCATGGTTATTATTGGCATTGGCCTTGACCGTGACCTTTCCCCTTTGATGATGTCTATCACAGTGCCATCTGTTTTGTCACCAAAGCCGCATATACTACCCACCACAGCGACCTGTACGCTCTCGTTGGCTGGCCCTCGCTTCATACTCCTCGCCAAACCCACTGGCTCCAGGTCATCTACAAGTCCTCGCTAGGTAAAGCCTCGCCTTATCTCAGCTCACTGGTCACCATAGCAGAACCCACCCGTAGCACGCGCTCCTGCAGGTATATCTCACTGGTCACCTCCAAAGCCAATTCCCCCTTTGGCCACCTTTCCTTCCAGTTCTCTGCTGCCAATGACTGGAACGAACTGCAAAAATCCTTGAAGCTGGAGACCCATATCTCCCTCACTAGCTTTAAGCACCAGCTGTCAGAGCAGCTCCCAGATCACTGTACCTGTACATAGCCCATCTGTAAATCGGCCATCCAACTATCCCATCCCCATACTGTATTTATTTATTCATCTTGCTCTTTTGCACCACAGTATCTCTACTTGCACATTCATCTTCTGCACATCTACCATTCCAGTGTTTAATTGGTATATTGTAATTACTTCGCCACCATGGCCTATTTATTGCCTTACCTCCCTTATCTTACCACATTTGCACACAATGTATATAGACTTATTTTTCAACTGTATTACTGACTGTATGTTTGTTTATTCCACGTGTAAATCTGTGTTGTTGTATGTTTCGAACTGCTTTGCTTTATCTTGGCCAGGTCGCAGTTGTAAATGAGAACTTGTTCTCAACTAGCCTACCTGGTTAAATAAAATAAAATAAACATTTGTTTTTCAAATGTCATCACCCAGAGTTGTACCACAGGTTGAGCGGGTTGTATCACTTTGCTGTGTTTGTACTGTTTGTACATAGCTGTACACCTTTTATTTGTTAGGTTGAAAGTAAAGGAAAGTAATATTGAATTGCATGTGGGCATTCCTTGTCAAGTTACTACAGTCTCCAATGCCAATGAGCTCAGACTGTTGAATGGAAGGAAGCTGCCTCACACAAGACCCTCAAGAAAACTCTCATAATGTGTAGCTAATTAGGCTATACTTAGAACCGCACACACACACAAACACAGAGCACGCCACACACACAGTACTGGTAAAGTATTTATGAGAAAATGAGTAAATATTGATATGCAAACTGAGTCACGTTGAAAGTGCAGCCAACCAAAGCCAGAACATTACTTATTTACAACATTGTTTGCTTATTCTGAAGGCTTATGTCAACCTGAATGATGCAATGACAACCTATTTACTTCCTGTATGAAGGTAATATGCTATCCAAAGTTCTGCTCAAAGGAAGAGGATTATTTCTCATGTGAACTGGAAGCAAATCCTACATTTAAGTACCTTTGGGCGACAGAAGGGCACAACCCACAACCCACGGATTCCATCTCCATAGATCTTGACTGACAGTCAATAATATGAGATCTGGGAAATCCTTTGAGGGTGTGTTGCCACACCTCTCTGCAGGAGGCTGGGTCCTTTATGTGGGCTACTGAGAACGGTCTCCAGCAAACGAGTCTCCACCCTTTCCCTCTACACCACACCAAACCAAACCACACCGAAGGACTGACACATCTGCTCTGTCTGTGATGCGGGTTCAGTGTGAAGTATTGGCAGCTTCCCATCTAATCAGCGAACATCCTACACCATTTTGGTGAGACATTTATCATGATGTATCCACTTATCCCTCCCCCAACGCATCATACCCTCATCATACAGGTATACCGTACTTTACTGGACACTCTCATCATACAGGTATACTGTACTTTACTGGACACCCTCATCATACAGGTATACTGTACTTTACTGGACACTCTCATCATACAGGTATACCGTACTTTACTGGACACTCTCATCATACAGGTATACCGTACTTTACTGGACACTCTCATCATACAGGTATACCGTACTTTACTGGACACCCTCATCATACAGGTATACCGTACTTTACTGGACACTCTCATCATACAGGTATACCGTACTTTACTGGACACTCTCATCATACAGGTATACCGTACTTTACTGGACACTCTCATCATACAGGTATACCGTACTTTACTGGACACTCTCATCATACAGGTATACCGTACTTTACTGGACACTCTCATCATACAGGTATACCGTACTTTACTGGACACTCTCATCATACAGGTATACCGTACTTTACTGGACACTCTCATCATACAGGTATACCGTACTTTACTGGACACCCTCATCATGACTTTCTTATGTCCGTTGGGAAATACTTTGTCTCATACAAATACGACATCTGTCAAGGTAAATAAAATGTTGGCATAGACAGATGGACATTAGAGCAAGGCTTTATGATGAAGATCTATAACACAGTGTCAGGTCCTCCTACCAGGTCCTGATCCCCCAGGAATCACCTCTGTTTGCACTCACTTTCCCAACAGAATATGAAGCTGTTCACACAGCCTATGCCTAGCTGTCATATGAGTCAAACCAATGATGTCAGGTTAGACTCAATGGTACATGAATGAGTACATACAATATCTTCCTATTCGATCCCGTGTGTCACCTGACCTTCCCATGGGTGAATCCTTTGACAAATTTGAAATGTATCTGTCTACTGGTTAATCTTCAGCAGGATTGGTTGAATGATAGTTATGCAGGGTGGGTTATGAAGGGTCGGTCATGAAGATGATAGTTATGAAGGTTGGGTTATGCAGATGATAGTTATGAAGGGTGGGTTATGAAGGTTGGGTTATGCAGATGATAGTTATGAAGGGTGGGTTATGCAGATGATAGCTATGAAGGTTGGGTTATGCAGATGATAGTTAT
The DNA here is from genome assembly GCF_018296145.1 of Oncorhynchus tshawytscha. Classification (NCBI taxonomy): domain Eukaryota; kingdom Metazoa; phylum Chordata; class Actinopteri; order Salmoniformes; family Salmonidae; genus Oncorhynchus; species Oncorhynchus tshawytscha. The sequence goes on along the minus strand of NC_056447.1, from coordinate 46,222,849 downwards.
GAAGGTTGGGTTATGAAGGGTGGGTTATGCAGATGATAGTTATGAAGGGTGGGTTATGCAGATGATAGTTATGAAGGTTGGGTTATGCAGATGAGAGTTATGAAGGGTGGGTTATGCAGATGATAGTTATGAAGGTTGGGTTATGCAGATGATAGTTATGAAGGTTGGGTTATGCAGATGATAGTTATGAAGGGTGGGTTATGCAGATGATAGTTATGAAGGTTGGGTTATGCAGATGATAGTTATGAAGGTTGGGTTATGCAGATGATAGTTATGAAGGTTGGGTTATGCAGATGATAGTTATGAAGGGTGGTTTATGAAGGGTGGGTTATGCAGATGATAGTTATGAAGGTTGGGTTATGCAGATGATAGTTATGAAGGTTGGGTTATGCAGATGATAGTTATGAAGGGTGGGTTATGAAGGGTGGGTTATGCAGATGATAGTTATGAAGGTTGGGTTATGCAGATTATAGTTATGAAGGTTGGGTTATGAAGGGTGTTTTATGCAGATGATAGTTATGAAGGTTGGTCATGAAGATGATAGTTATGAAGGGTGGGTTATGAAGGGTGGGTTATGCAGATGATAGTTATGAAGGTTGGGTTATGAAGGGTCGGTCATGAAGATGATAGTTATGAAGGTTGGGTTATGAAGGGTCGGTCATGAAGATGATAGTTATGAAGGTTGGGTTATGCAGATGATAGTTATGAAGGTTGGGTTATGAAGATGATAGTTATGAAGGTTGGGTTATGAAGATGATAGTTATAAAGGTTGGGTTATGAAGGGTCGGTCATGAAGATGATAGTTATGAAAGGTGGGTTATACAGATCATAGTCATGAAGGTTGGGTTATGAAGATGCTGGTGACCCAGATAATACAAGGGGTGTCCTGTTCAGTGGGGTGTACATGTTTCAAAACAGGGAAAAGACTTAGTTTTTATCAAAGATTCTCTGTAATTAGTATTACGCGATCAAACTGATTAATCATGTAATCGTAATTAACTAGGAAGTCGGGGCACCAAGGAAAATATTCAGATTACACAGTTATAATTTCCCAATATAACCTTTCAGATATTTTCATATCTGATCAATACTCTTCTGATGAATTAATTATTTATTTTACCTCACGTTAGTCTCATTCCAAACGTTGTACATTGTTGGTTATCTGCACAAACCCAGTCTTCACTATGAGTCATCCATACATCACTTGTCTTAAATAATTTATTTATTACTAAGTAATTCACAGAAATGCATAAACAAAACAACAAAGTAAATATGGTTACAAGAAATGATAGGAGAATGTGCCCTAGTGGGCTAAACCGGCATGGCGGCTTGTTAGACAAAAGGGAAGTGGGGGTCGACTAAGAAGTCACTACAGAGTTAATAATTATAACAAATTAAAATGCTAATCCTTTACACGTGAACGCTCACTCATTCGGGAACAATTGCAATCAATATATATATTTACACTCAGTGTGTCGTCTTGATCGCTGGCGAAAAGTTTGTTTATTTTGTAGAATTGTCCGTCTCTCTCTCTCTCTCTCTGTCGTGGTTATAGTGGATAGTTCAGAGTCAGAGTGACATTCATTCATGTTGTTGTAGAATGGATGTTTCGGCGGTTGTCTTCTTCGCGTTCAATGATACCGAATTCCTAGCTGCAGACTAGTAATTAATATCAAAGACTTGTTCTTATTCTGTCAGTATCGATAGTCTAAGAGTTTAACCACGTGGTATGGTTAAAAGATTCAGCAATGGTCTGCAACCTTTGTCCTCCCGTGATTGAGAGAAACATGGTCTCCTGAGGATTTCTCAAAGTCGGGTTTTATTCGGAATTGCAGAAAAGGGGCTGTCCCAGGATGCCTGACCCTAACTGGGCTCATGGGCGGTCCTCTGATTTAGTTAAACTCAAACGGGAATTGGAGTTTCCTTCATTAAACAGTTCAAAATCACATTACACAATTTTACAAACAGTATCATCCTCACTCATTCATCTTATACAACAATTAGATGTAAACCTCATATCTGAGGCTATTATATAAACAGCGTTATGGTAATGTGGCCACACCGTCTCCCATGAGCTTCCCCAAGTTGTAACAAATGGACCAGTTTGTAGCTGGATTCTTCACCGATCTTTGATACCTTCTCCGGAACATAAACATTGTTCGGACCTCAAGTTCTGTGAAGTGGAAGAAATTCCTTTGTTCTCTATGAAAATTTACTCTATCTCTATACTGTGTGGCCATGAGGCAGGGTCTTCCCTAGGAATTCACGACCTCACTCTGACCACAGCAGTCTGGTTGTAGAAGCAGAGAGCGGGGGATGATGCTCGCTGTACCCAAAGAGGGCAACGTCATGACAATGTCCAATAAAAAACAAAAACTTTCATTGTCCGTTGCAAAATGTTCACCTATGATGTGATTATGGTTTCAAAAACAAGTTAGGGCGTTTGCAGTTGATGTCATTTGGATATTGCAGGGATTTTGGAGTTACTGGAGTTACTGTCAATGATAGACCAATGACTCTTCAACTATAACATTTTAAAGTGGTTAGGGTTACTGTCAATGATAGACCAATGACCCTTCAACTATAACCTTTTAAGGGGGTCAGGGTTACTGTCAATGATAGACCAAATAATGTTAAACTATAAACCTTTAAAGGGGTTAGGGTTACTGTCAATGATAGACCAATGACCCTTCAACTATAACCTTTTAAGGGGGTCAGGGTTACTGTCAATGATAGACCAATGACCCTTCAACTATAACCTTTTAAGGGGGTCAGGGTTACTGTCAATGATAGACCAATGACCCTTCAACTATAACCTTTTAAGGGGGTCAGGGTTACTGTCAATGATAGACCAATGACCCTTCAACTATAACCTTTTAAGGGGGTCAGGGTTACTGTCAATGATAGACCAATGACCCTTCAACTATAACCTTTCTGAGCTGGCAACAAGAGGCATCTTAAGTTTAAGCTTTTGAGTGGCTGAGGAAACCCTGCACAATGTTAGAGGGAAACGCCCATGACTAAACTGATATTGGAATCTGAAGTGGTAGCAAAACAACTACAGATGATTAACACCGCACGCATGCACACACACACACACACACACACACACACACACACACACACACACAGAGTGAACTTAACTCCGCTAAGTCTTACAACTGAGAACACAGCAGGCAACAGACACACACAGTATGTTAGCTCATCTCGAAGTCTTACTGCTGACTGCTGAAGCAGCAGAACAACAAGAGATACAGCAGCATCACGTCAGCTCCCGTTCTTTGTGCTCTCTGTTCCCCAACTAAGCACTCCAGAGGAGACACACTCACAGTGAACACTCACAAACCACACACACACACACACACACACACACACACACACACACACACACACACACACACACACACACACATTCACACCTAGACACACAATCACACACACTTCTACATGCACACACACACACACTACTCAATAAAACATCAAGCTCATTAAGTAACCATCCCAGCACAGCATGTAGCCACAGCACCTCCGCTCTGAAACAAAGCACCGGATCATTAAAGATCCATGAGAGCTTTTGACGGTAGTTAGAGAATGACTGGCAGACCTTTCCTTCTGTTGGCAACCAGGGTTAATATTGCATGTCGCTGTGGGTGCCTGAAGATGACATGATCCAGGGGAGTCCTTGGGAAGAAGCCCTTGGACATGCTGCTAATGTGTCCATGTTCCATACTGGGAGAGTTCTGTCTGTGCTACAATGGTCTTCTACCACTGGTCTATCATTAGTTTAACAACAACAACTAGTTTTACATGAGTCCCCAATTACTCACAATAATATCCAATCTCTGTTTGGCCTACAACCTTCCGTCTATCAAAGTATTGTGACAGTGACACATATATACAGTAACAGTCAAAGGTTTGGACACACCTACTCATTAAAGGGTTTTTCTTTATTTTTACTATTTTCTAAATTGCAGAATAATAGTGAAGACATCAATACTATGAAATAACACATATGGAATCATGTAGTAACCAAAAAAGTGTTAAACAAATCAAAATATATTTTAGATTTAAAATTCTTCAAAGTAGCCACCCTTTGCCTTGATGACAGCTTTGCACACTCTTGGCATTCTCTCAATCAGCTTCAGGAATGCTTTTCCAACAGTCTTGAAGGAGTTCCCACATATGCTGAGAACATATTGGCTGATTTTCTTTCACTCTGCAGTCCAACTCATCCTAAACCATCTCAATTGGGTTGAGGTTTGGTAATTGTGGAGGCCAGGACATATGATGCAGCACTCTAGCACTCTTCTTATTGGTCAAATAGCCCTTACACAGACTGGAGGTGCGTTTTGGGTCATTGTTCACTAAAGACGGGCCGCCCCCAGGTGGTGAGGGTAGGCAACAACATCTCCACCCCGCTGATCCTCAACACTGGGGCCCCACAAGGGTGCGTTCTGAGCCCTCTCCTGTACTCCCTGTTCACCCACGACTGCGTGGCCACGCACGCCTCCAACTCAATCATCAAGTTTGCAGGCGACACAACAGTGGTAGGCTTGATTACCAACAACGACGAGACGGCCTACAGGGAGGAGGTGAGGGCCCTCGGAGTGTGGTGTCAGGAAAATAACCTCACACTCAACATCAACAAAACTAAGGAGATGATTGTGGACTTCAGGAAACAGCAGAGGGAACACCCCCCTATCCACATCGATGGAACAGTAGTGGAGAGGGTAGTAAGTTTTAAGTTCCTCGGCATACACATCACAGACAAACTGAATTGGTCCACTCACACAGACAGCATCGTGAAGAAGGCGCAGCAGCGCCTCTTCAACCTCAGGAGGCTGAAGAAATTCGGCTTGTCACCAAAAGCACTCACAAACTTCTACAGATGCACAATCGAGAGCATCCTGGCGGGCTGTATCACCGCCTGGTACGGCAACTGCTCCGCCCACAACCGTAAGGCTCTCCAGAGGGTAGTGAGGTCTGCACAACGCATCACCGGGGACAAACTAACTGCCCTCCAGGACACCTACACCACCCGATGTCACAGGAAGGCCATAAAGATTATCAAGGACAACAACCGCCCGAGCCACTGCCTGTTCACCCCGCTATCATCCAGAAGGCGAGGTCAGTACAGGTGCATCAAAGCTGGGACCGAGAGACTGAAAAACAGCTTCTATCTCAAGGCCATCAGACTGTTAAACAGCCACCACTAACATTGAGTGGCTGCTGCCAACACACTGACTCAACTCCAGCCACTTTAATAATGGGAATTGATGGGAAATTATGTAAAATATATCACTAGCCACTTTAAACAATGCTACCTAATATAATGTTTACATACCCTACATTATTCATCTCATATGTATACGTATATACTGTACTCTATATCATCTACTGCATCCTTATGTAATACATGTATCACTAGCCACTTTAACTGTGCCACTTTGTTTACATACTCATCTCATATGTCTATACTGTACTCGATACCATCTACTGTATCTTGCCTAAGCTGCTCTGTACCATCACTCATTCATATATCTTTATGTACATATTCTTTATCCCCTTAAACTGTGTATAAGACAGAATTTTTTTTTTTTAATTTTTTAAAATGTATTTATTTTTTTAAATATTTTTTTTGAATTGTGAGTTAGATTACTTGTTGGTTATTACTGCATTGTCGGAACTAGAAGCACAAGCATTTCGCTACACTCGCATTAACATCTGCTAACCATGTGTACGTGACAAATAAAATTTGATTTGATTTGATTTGATTTAAAGTAGTCTTTTGCTGTTTGTTTTGTTTGTGTTTCAGAGTATTTTGTGCCCAATAGAAATTAATGGTAAATAATGTATAGTGTCATTTTGGAGTCACTTTTATTGTAAATAAGAATATAATATGTTTGTGAACATTTCTACATTAATGTGGATGCTAGCATGATTAAGGATCATTTTGATCATTAGTATCATTTTTTGTGAATAATGATGAGTGAGAAAGTTACAGACATACCAATATTGTAATGCTGAGAGGTTAGCATTTCTTGGGGGTATAATATGTGTGCTTCTGTAACTTCCTCAATCATCATTATTCACGATTCTTTCAGGATTATCTGTGATCATGCTAGCATCCACATTAATGTAGAAGTGTTGAGAAACATATTCTATTCTTATTTACTATAAAAGTGACTGGGATGTACTATAGATTGATACTATAGACAGAGAGCGGCAAAACTAGGCCAACCTTCTCTGGAGGGGTGTTTGTTGTGTTTGAGTTAAATGAATTGGGGACAAATGTTTCCTGACAGACAATGCCATGATGCTGCCACATGGTGTCATGAATTAAGTGAGAGTTCCTCCGTCCCTTTGGGTGTCATCCCTCTCTGTCAGGCTGTCATCCTCAGTCTGACCCCTGGTCCAACAACATGACCTCCTCACTGTCATGTTATCCTACTACATATATCAATGGAAGTATCAAGAGACAGGGCAGGTGAGCATTCTCAACAAAACCCATTAAGGCAGGCTAGTTTGTGTGACTCCACATCTGTCATCGCTTCAATTTTAGTGATTTTAGTGGATATGGTGTCTGGCTAATGAATACTATTTAGTTTATGTGAAACGAATTGGGATGAATAAAGCTGAACATGCACACATGCTCTCTCTCTCTCTCTCTCTCTCTCTCTCTCTCTCTCTCTCTCACACACACACACACACACACACACACACACACACACACACACACACACACACACTGTCTCTCTCTCTCTCTCTCTTTTCCCTCTACACAAGAAAATAAATGTGCTGTTAAAGAGGTCATGCCTATTTTCAAAGCATCAATATTTAACTCCCTCTCCTTCCTCCTGACTGTGTATGTTCTAGTACTGTACGATGTAGCTTTCGGAGGTGATGTTAGCATACTGTAGCAGTAGGTTGTTCAACTTTATTCTTCATTCTTCATGGGGGAAATAAGGAATACGTTAGCTGTAATGCTCACTCATGCTCAACACAAAACAAATGAGCTCATATGAACTCCAGTAAGTAGCGTTTGATGACACAGCAGTGATAGATTGCATGGTTTTCTTGCTTGTAAAAAGGAACACAGATTAATTCTCCATCCAGGTATATAGAGTGACAAGATATACTGTAAATCCTATGTATGGTGTACTGTCATCACAGAGTCATATCCTTTAGCTTACAGCCCTCATCAAAGTCCACATGGCGAGTGATAATATTACCACATAGAGTGGCCACCATTTTGTTTTCTCCTGCCTCATGCGTGGACGAAAGGTTAAAAGGGCATTCAGTATAACCTGCAATACCCCCGGGGATGAGGCAATGGGGTAATCTACTCCTTATCAGGTGTGTGAAAGTGGAGGATTCGACCCTACCCATGGCAACCTTTTGAACTTCCTGTGGGAGAGGGTTGGAAGTACCATAAACACACACACACACACACACACAAACATTCCAGTGTTTGTCAGGATGCTCTGGAATCTTTACAACCTGGCAGGTCTGGTCTGTTGGGAGTTCCACAAGTGGTCCTCTTCAAATAGGACGCTGTTCTGCCCTAAAGCGCCAAATAGGCTGCTGACCTCTTGCCCAGGGTTCAAGTAAATAAAGCTTAACGACAGGCACGCAGGACAGAGCCCTGCAACCAAAGGAAAGGAATGACCATTGATGATTGTGGCCTTTGACCCCTTTTCAAAGTGCATTTAGTTCAAATTAATTAAGTCTTTAATCATGTTATTTTGGTTTAATCAAATTTGTAGTGACTGAAATGAACCGAAAGAGAATTTAGTGTGGTCACATCAGGTGTATTTAAATAAAGATTAAATCCGGACTAATATCAGAAGACACTAACAAAACAAAAACAAAAAAACATGTATTGATTGTATGATGAGGATAAAAACGTGCAGATAACTTTCCTCTTTCATTAACCTTCAGATACAGAGGTGAATGCGCTGAGTCACGGAACAATGCCATATAAGGGCAAATGGCCAGATGGGTTGCCTTCACGAGTGACCAAAACACACCAGAGGGGTATAGCCTACTACAAAGCAGGATCAAGGAGTTGGCTAGCTAACTTGCCTAAACACTTAACTCTTTTAGAAAGCTTGGAACGGGCATGGTCTAAATGACTCAACAACTAAAACCACATATGTAAGTTTAGCTTTCTTAATGAACCGAAAAAGGAAAAGTCATTTCTGGTTGTTTATCAAAGTTAGCTGGCTAAATCATTGAACCTGCTTTTTAGTACATCCCTCTGATGTATCTTCTAGGCTTTTTAGTATATCCCTCTGATGTATCTTCTAGGCGTTTTAGTATATCCCTCTGATGTATCTTCTAGGCTTTTTAGTATATCCCTCTGATGTATCTTCTAGGCTGGAGGTCAACTAGACAGATTCATCTGTTTCCCCACACTTAACCTTTTGTCAAAAAACTTCTGACATTTCAATGAGAAGATTTTAAAAGGTAAGAAGAGACAAGACACACACACGCGCACACACAAATTATGAGTGATACGGTCCGTTATTGCCTTCCGTTTGGGAGTATATGAATGAATGGCGGCGTTTGTTTAGTGGTCATGTGAACTGTCGTGGTTATATTTGTTTTCCTTTTGGCATCCCATGACATCCTTTGAGGGCAGCGATTGGGAGGGAGAGGGGGAGAGAAGGAGGGCGGGAGGGAGGGATGGATGGAGGAGGCCGAAGGGGGAGAGAAGGAGGGATGGATGGAGGAGGCCGAAGGGGGGAGAGAGGGAGGGAGGGAGGTAGAAGGGGGAGAGAGAGAGGGAGGTGGAAGGGGGGAGAGAGGGAGGGAGGTAGAAGAGGGGAGAGAGGGAGGGAGGTAGATGGGGGAGAGAAGGAGGGAGGTAGAAGAGGAGAGTGAACGGAAAACTGAAGTGCTACAGGGCAGGCCTGATGATAGCAGGGAGGGAGGTACTGGACATCTGGTTGAGTGCAAATTGCTGCTAGCTGAACCCAGAGAGTATGGGACTAGTTGAGTTGACTGGAGTACAGATATCCTTGTTGGAGATCCATATAGACACTCAAACAACATGGACAGGAAATAACTATTCACGACGGACACAAACGAGTCCTCTTCTGACACAAATAAGAAATTGCACACTGCTATCCTCACACAAACATTAACATGCAGACACACACATGCTGACAAACGACCACCAGGCCCTACACACACTCGCCCAATCAGAATGCCAAATGCCCTAACGTGCACTCACACATCGCCAAATACACTGATACACACTGATACACACACACACACACACACACACATCCCCATACACACTCATACACAGTGATACACACACATCCCCAAACACACTGATACATACACACATCCCCAAACACACTGATACACACACAAATTAATAAAGTAGACAGACAACAAATGAAAATATTTTTACTACCAAAACTACTCTCCCAGATTCTCTTTATTTTCTCTTTCTCTCTTTCTCTCACTATATGTCTCTCTCTCTCTCTCAATCGCTCTCTCTCTCTCTCTCTGACTTCCTGTGTTTTTGTTCATAGCAGATGACTCAGTGTCATAGGACTGGGGGGGTAATGAAAGTACAAAGGTATGCAACAATGGATTAGTAAAATGACATTAGTAGTGTAACTGTAGGGTTATTTAAAGTGTTATCTAAATATTGATGATTCCTTAGGAATTATAAGATGCCGTTAGTAGTGTAACTATAGTGATATTTAACCTCTATGGGATCGGTAATGTGACTAGCATGACGTTGTAAGTAACAAGAACATTTCCCAGGACATAGACATGTCTTATATGGGCAGAAAGCTTAAATGATTGTTTATCTAACCACACTGTCCAGTTTACAATAGCTTTTACAGTGAAAAAATACCATGCTATTGTTTGAGGAGAGTGCACAACAACAACAAAAACTTTCATGGCAACTGGTTTGATACATTCACTTCTGAAGGTAAATAATGTACTTACATTCAGTAATCTTGCTCTGATTTGTCATCCTGAGGGTCCCAGAGAAGAAATGTAGCATAGTGTTGTTTGATAAAATCCATTTTTATATTAAAATGTAAGAACTATGTTCTACAGTTTGAACCCCTGCTGTGCCTGAAAAAAAGGGTCTGATACTTAATAGGATAAAGTGTTATCTAAATATTGATGATTCCTTATGAATCAAACTATTGTGTGTCACTTTTGGGCAAATGCAAGAGGTCAATGATCAGATTGAGATTTGGAGCACCTTGACTAAAAGAGACTTCTCAGTTTAACATAACCAACCGTTGTTATTGATACCTAAACTACGTTGCTAAGTTATTTAACCCATATACATACAGTACCGTGTGTTCCATCCTGTGTGGTTGCAGATGAGTGGTTAGGCTCCCTTGGCCCAGCCCTGGCATTCTCTTGTTACCCAGTCTGCGGGGGTAGTGGATAGGGTAACTGGGCCTTGTCTGGCATATCTCTTACTTTGTGCTGAGGCAGGCAGAGACAGGCAGGAAGTTCCAGTCGACATTAATTAACCTGCCCTTTAATGATGCAGGAGACATGAATGAACCTGCCCTTTAATGATGCAGGAGAGACAAATGGTTCTCTCTCTCTCAATTCGATTCAATTTCATTCAAAGAGGCTTTATTGGTATGGGAAACATGTAAACATTGCCAAAGCAAGTGAAAAAAACAATCACAAATGAACAGTTAGCATTAAACACAAATGTTTCAGAAGAGAAAGAAATGTTAAATTATTAACTATGTACGAAAACAAACACCACAACAAGTGTATCGGTCCGAACCTGTACAGGTCGTCAGTCAATACACTCTAAATAAAAGATCTTATATAAAATTGCCTATAATAAAATAGCTCACAGACAAATTGAACTAATTGCACCTTACACAACTTGTCTCCACTAGAGCCCGCTAAGCAAGCTGGCTTAGGTTTTATTTACTTAGGTGTTTGTTCTCCACTGGTCACCATTTTCGATAGCAAGTCTGTACTCACTGAGTCTGTACAGTGTCAAAATGAAATGTCTCCCCCACCTCTTTGCTCTATGTTTGTCTCTCTCTCTCTCTCATTACCTCAGCACCTGTCTGTTTAGACTTGTCTGTTGTGCGTGTGAGTGTGTGGATAAATGCCTTTCCTTTTTTCCCTGTAGGGTCTCTTTTTCATGAACCCAAATGCATCCCTGCCACACCAGGCCATTCGAGTTAGTCTTGTAGAACTTATAAGCGCTGAAAATCCCTCATTAAACAGCAGACAACACCTCTGACAGCACCACCCACATTCCAGTTAAGCCATAAAATGAAAAAGAAAAAAGAAAAAACAAGTTGTTTGGGACCACTCTTTGAAGTCCTCTTCCTCCGCAGCTCTCAACCATTATCCAACCTCACACACACACATCTGGCGCAGCCAGGCCCCACCACTTCATTACCCCCACTCCATGCCACGAACATCATATCTGAAGACAGAAAGTGTGTATGTGTGTGTGTGTGTGTGTGTGTGTGTGTGTGTGTGTGTGTGTGTGTGTCTGTTATGGGAGGGGAAAGGGAATGGGGAGACACACCAACACAGCCTCCCTCGCCTGGATTGGCTGCTGGCTTTTATTGACCTCTCGGCAGGCCTGCGAGGCAGCACTGAAAAACACACACACAAACAAATACACCACACACACTAGCCAAACCAACTAGCCAAACCAACTAGCCCTACCTCTCCTTCCTCTTTGGTTTTTATACAAGGGGCTGTAAAGAGAAACAGCTAGTTGTTGCCCCGGCTGTACCACTTCTTTACTACTCCTCTCTCCCTCCTTCCACCCTCCCTCCCTCTCCCTCCCTCCCTCCCTCCCTCCCTCCCACCCTCCCACCCACCCACCCTCCCTCCCTCCCACCCACCCACCCACCCACCCACCCTCCCTCCCTCCCTCCCACCCACCCACCCACCCACCCTCCCTCCCTCCCTCCCTCCCTCCCTCCCTCCCCCTCTCTCTCTCCCTCCCTCCCTCCCTTCCTCCCTCCCTCCCTCCTCTCTCACTCCCTTCCTCTCTAACTGACTCCCTCTCTCACTCCCTTCTCCTCTCCCTCCCTCTCTCTCTCCCTCTTCCTCTCTCCCTCCCGCTCTTCCTCTCTCCCTCCCTCCCTTCCTCTCTCCTTCCCTTGCTCTCTCCCTCCCTCTCACTCTCTTCCTCTCTGAATGTCTATAAAAAATCAAATTTGTTTCATTCCTCCTGTGGTTTATTGAGGCTCCAGACTTCAGGTCGTGATGAGGTCAGGTGGCCCCTTTAAGACATGATGGAGGGAGGGATGGATGGAAGTATGGAGGGAGAGACAGAGCAGGGACAGGGAAGGGAAAGGAGGGAAGGAAAGAAGGGAAGGAAGGACGGAAGGAAGGAAGGAAGGAAGGAAGGAAGGAAGGAAGGAAGGAAGGAAGGAAGGAAAAGAGGAAGGTCTATGTGCGCTCTGACAGCACTTCTGAGCTGCATCTTGACCAGAGGAGGCTGGTGGGCGGAGCTATAGGGGGATAGGCTCATTGTAATGACCGGAATGGAATAATTGGAACTGAGCCAAAAATGTGGTTTCCATATGTTTGATGTATTTGATACAGTTCAATTTATTACATTCATCCTATAGCTCCTCCCAAAAGCCTCCTCTGATCGTGACTGGCTGTATCGCCGCCTGGTATGGCAAGTACAGCAATCCAGGAGATTTACACCAGGCGGTGTCTGTGGAAGGGACGAAAAATTTCATTGATTTCGTGCTCTTTTTTTAGATTCTATTCTATTACTTCTTTACCTTTGATATTGAATAATTGTTGAGGAAGAGCTTGCAAGTAAACAATTCACTGTACTGTTAACGCCGGTTGTATCCTGTGCACGTGACAAATCAACTTTGATTTGATGTACTCTCTTTGAAATGACTTTGTCACACAAACATATAGAAATGAGTGAGGTGGATTAGGAAGGATTTCACACACACATCAGCTGAATAGCCATTAATTCACATTCAACTTGATTTGACAAGACATTTTTGGGAAATGATTGCCTTGATTTTTGTTTTTTTACTTATTGTTCTTGTTGGCTTATAAATAAACAAACAAAAATGTATAATTGAAAAATGTGAGCCTCATGCAAAAGACAATTTTCTGTCGGATGCCAATTCAATAGACAATAAAGCTTTAAGAACTTTTAATATAAACTCCTAACAAACCTAAATTCCCCGTCAGCATACAGACCAGCAGAACCCTGACTTCCTAAAGTGGTAATCTATTACTGTAAGGGTGTCATACAGACCAGCAGAACCCTGACTTCCTAAAGTGGTCATCTATTACTGTAAGGGTGTCATACAGACCAGCAGAACCCTGACTTCCTAAAGTGGTCATCTATTACTGTAAGGGTGTCATACAGACCAGCAGAACCCTGACTTCCTAAAGTGGTCATCTATTACTGTAAGGGTGTCATACAGACCAGCAGAACCCTGACTTCCTAAAGTGGTAATCTATTACTGTAAGGGTGTCATACAGACCAGCAGAACCCTGACTTCCTAAAGTGGTCATCTATTACTGTAAGGGTGTCATACAGACCAGCAGAACCCTGACTTCCTAAAGTGGTCATCTATTACTGTAAGGGTGTCATACAGACCAGCAGAACCCTGACTTCCTAAAGTGGTCATCTATTACTGTAAGGGTGTCATACAGACCAGCAGAACCCTGACTTCCTAAAGTGGTCATCTATTACTGTAAGGGTGTCATACAGACCAGCAGAACCCTGACTTCCTAAAGTGGTAATCTATTACTGTAAGGGTGTCATACAGACCAGCAGAACCCTGACTTCCTAAAGTGGTAATCTATTACTGTAAGGGTGTCATACAGACGTGACATTCTTGACCCGCAGCTCAAAGTGACCATAAATATCACAGTAACCACTAGGCAGTAAGCACAAGCTATTCAACAATGACAAAAACATTTATTCTAAACCATATTACACTAGGCTATTGAATAATGCAACCAAACCATATTACACTCTTGAATAATGCAACAATTCACAAGCATGTGTGGACAGTTAAAGGAATTATTTTCTCGTCTGTAGTCTACACTTATTACATTTTAGCTTCAAGACAAAAGCACAGCGTTGCTAAAAGCATGTCAAGTAACGTTATCCTATCAAACATGTACGATTAACCCTCTCATTTAACCCTCTCATTCCAATATATCAAGTACAGTAGGCCTATCTTACAACATTACAGCAAACCAGGCTTCATTTTTATCAGCATCATGCAAATCATTACATGTGGTGAAAGAAAATTGCAACTGAAAACGTGGATATAAGTGAATTGACTGCGATGAGCTGTTTTTATATGGAAGCCCATACCCGCCACCAAATGTATTTCAAATGTATTTAGTCTGTGCTTCAGTCTGATCAACTGTAGCCTATTGATAACAACCAGAACTGCAGGTAGCCTAGAGAAACCTATGCCCTCCGATCCCATCTGGGCCAGGGAAGTTATAGCCTAAAATGGGTCCATATATTTGTGTTCTGAGGAAATGTGAATTTGGTTTATATTCAAACTTCGGGTGGTTAGACTACCTAGGCCTTTTTAATCACAAATTATTGACTGGAATTAATCAATCAACAAAATATATATGACATGCTGTATGAGTATCTTTTAAATTACAGATGTATAGGACTATACGATACAACGCTGCACACTGAGAGCTCAGGCCTGTTCCTTTTATTGGTCTATCGCAATTGTTGTCTCTTGCCTGTGTAAAGGGTTTTCATGTTTTCATCCTCCCTGGGGCCAGGAGGTTTCCAGGAGTTTTCTTTTTAAACCATATGACCTGAATAGAAAAATAATGGGGTCCCATCGTAGCCCACATCATAGCCCACAACATAGCCCACATCATTGCCTATATCATAGCCTATATCATATCCCACATCATAGCCTATATCATAGCCCACATCATAGCCCATATCATAGCCTATATCATAGCTTATATCATATCCCACATCATAGCCTATATCATAGCCCACATCATAGCCTATATCATGGCCCACATCATATCCCACATCATAGCCCACATCATAACTCACATCATAGCCCACATCATAGCTCACATCATAGCTCACATTATAGCCCACATTATAGACCACATCATAGCCTATATCATAGCCCACATCATAGCTCACATCATATCCCACATCATAGCCCACATCATAGCCCATATCATAGCCCACATCATAGCTCACATCATATCCCACATCATAGCCCATATCATAGCCCACATCATAGCCCACATCATAGCCCATATCATAGCCCACATCATAGCTCACATCATAGCCCACATCATAGCCTATATCATAGCCCACATCATAGCTCACATCATATCCCATATCATAGCCCACATCATAGCTCACATCATATCCACATCATAGCCCACATCATAGCCCATATCATAGCCCACATCATAGCTCACATCATATCCCACATCATAGCCCATATCATAGCCCACATCATAGCCCACATCATAGCCCATATCATATCCCACATCATAGCTCACATCATAGCCCACATCATAGCCCATATCATAGCCTATATCATAGCTCATATCATATCCCACATCATAGCCCACATCATAGCCCACATCATAGCCTATATCATAGCCCACATCATAGCTCACATCATATCCCACATCATAGCCCACATCATAGCCCATATCATATCCCACATCATAGCCCATATCATAGCCCACATCATAGCTCATATCATATCCCACATCATAGCTCA
Organism: Oncorhynchus tshawytscha; assembly: GCF_018296145.1. Taxonomy (NCBI): domain Eukaryota; kingdom Metazoa; phylum Chordata; class Actinopteri; order Salmoniformes; family Salmonidae; genus Oncorhynchus; species Oncorhynchus tshawytscha. The sequence continues at coordinate 46,207,079 of NC_056447.1, read as the reverse complement.
TATCATATCCCACATCATAGCTCACATCATAGCCCACATCATTTCCCACATCATAGCTCACATCATTTCCCACATCATAGCTCATATCATATCCCACATCATAGCTCATATCATATCCCACATCATAGCTCACATCATAGCCCACATTATAGTCTATATCATAGCCCACATCATAGCCCATATCATAGCCTATATCATAGCTCATATCATATCCCACATCATAGCCCACATCATAGCCCATATCATAGCCCATATCATAGCCCACATCATAGCTCACATCATATCCCACATCTAAGCCCACATCATAGCCCATATCATAGCCCACATCATAGCTCACATCATATCCCACATCATAGCCCATATCATAGCCCACATCATAGCTCACATCATATCCCACATCATAGCCCACATCATAGCTCACATCATATCCCACATCATAGCCCACATCATAGCCCATATCATAGCCCACATCATAGCTCACATCATATCCCACATCATAGCCCACATCATAGCCCATATCATAGCCCACATCATAGCCCACATCATAGCCCATATCATAGCTCACATCATAGCCCACATCATAGCCTATATCATAGCTCATATCATATCCCACATCATAGCCCACATCATAGCCCACATCATAGCTCACATCATAGCCCACATCATAGCCTATATCATAGCTCATATCATATCCCACATCATAGCTCACATCATATCCCACATCATAGCCCACATCATAGCCCATATCATAGCTCACATCATATCCCACATCATAGCCCACATCATAGCCCATATCATAGCTCACATCATAGCCCACATCATAGCCCACATCATAGCCCACATCATAGCCCATATCATAGCTCACATCATAGCCCACATCATAGCCTATATCATAGCTCATATCATATCCCACATCATAGCCCACATCATAGCCCACATCATAGCTCACATCATAGCCCACATCATAGCCTATATCATAGCTCATATCATATCCCACATCATAGCTCACATCATATCCCACATCATAGCCCACATCATAGCCCACATCATAGCTCACATCATAGCCCACATCATAGCCCACATCATAGCCCATATCATAGCCCACATCATAGCCTATATCATAGCCCACATCATAGCCTATATCATAGCCCACATCATATCCCACATCATAGCCCACATCATAACTCACATCATAGCCCACATCATAGCCCATATCATAGCCCACATCATAGCCCACATCATAGCCCACATCATAGCTCACATCATAGCCCACATCATAGCCCACATCATAGCCCACATCATAGCCCATATCATAGCCCACATCATAGCCCACATCATAGCCTATATCATAGCCCACATCATAACTCACATCATAGCCCACATCATAACTCACATCATAGCCCACATCATAGCCCACATCATAGCCCACATCATAGGTCACATCATAGCCCACATGTCATTTTATTTTATTTTTTACAGCTGTTTAATTAATTTGTCATATGCTACAACTAGGGTCCGGAGTTGGTTCGTTTAGCTTACTACCAGAACAGAAAAACAATTTCTCCCCCATCACTCTGGGACTTCTGCTACCTCTGAAATCTCCACACAATATTAGAAAACATATCATATTTGAATGATCTACATTTGACGTTTTTGGTGGTGGGGATGGACTTCCATAGTTTTATGTGGTTCGGGGCAGCTGGCAGCTATTGAGTCAATTTCAGAATGTAACAGGCTGTTACTGCAATTTCAGGTAAAAACTCTATAAAAGCCTCAAATATTACGAAAATGTCTATACATTTCAGCTATTTCAAAAACATTGCTCTACTATTACCATATATACTGTAAGAGTGTTGGCTCAACGAGACAATTCTGTTTACACTGCCCTGCTTCAAGGGGGGTAACTGTCGGGCGAGTCTCGTGCTCAACCTCAGGAGGTAGCGGTGGAGATGTAAAAAGTATGCACGTTTACATTTGAGTCATCTGTGTAGCCGAAGTGTGACGAGGCTCTTACAAGAGGAATTGTTGGTTGGCTGCTGCCCTAAACAAACAAACTGTGTGTATGTCTCTGTCATATGCAGGGTGTACTCTCTACTACACGTCAGAATGGAGTGTCTCCGCATGCGTGCCTGTGTGTCAGTCAGGGTGAGAGCCAGGGAGAGGGGGGGTGTGGGGGGGTGGGTGTACTCTCTACTCCACTCTTCAACACCTATAACCTCTGCCCTAGGCGTGAACTCCAGATGGTGAGATAGGAGTCTTGGCAGCTGGCATACCTTTCAGCAGAGCATCAACAACCTGTCGGTCCACCTACGCTCTGAACATTCCTTCTCCTAACCCCCGTCAACCTCCTCTTCACCACTTCTTCATCTTCTCTTCCCCTCTTCCCCCTCCTCTGCCTTTCCCCCTCTATCACTCATAGATATGTCTGTACTCACACAAAACCTGTTTAAGCAGAGAAAGCACAAGTCACACAAACATACTAGCACACTGACATACTATACATTAGCTGACTTCTGACCCCAACAACTGGAGGTGTGATTGTGTGTCCTCTTTCTAACATGTTGTTCTCTTAGAATTATTTTCTCGGCCTCACCTAGCCACCTTAGCATCCTCATTTGATCTTTATAATTGCGCTCGTCAACTTTATTATCCAGAGACTGAACATTAGCGAGTAATATACTCGGAAGCGGTGGTGGCTGGTGTGTTTATGGACATATTCAATCTCTTCCTATCTCAGTCTGCTGTCCCCACATGCTTCAAGATGGCCACCAATATTCCTGTACCCAAGAAAGCAAAGGGAACTGAACTAAATGACTATCGCCCCATAGCACTCAATTCTGTCATTATGAAGTGCTTTGAGAGACTAGTCAAGGATCACATCACCTCTACCTTACCTGTCACCCTAGACCCACTTCAATTTGCTTACCGCCCCAATAGGTCCAGAGACAATGCAATCGTCATTGTGCTGCACACTGTCCTATCCAATCTGGACAAGAGGAATAACTATGTAAGAATGCTGTTCATTGACTATAGCTCAGCATTCAACACCATAGTACCCTCCAAGCTCATCATTAAGCTCGAGGCCCTGGGTCTGAACCCCGCCCTGTGCAACTGGGTCCTGGACTTCCTGACGGGCCACACCCAGGTGGTGAAGGTAGGAAACAACACCTCCACATCGCTGATCCTCAACCACTTGGGCCACACAAGGGTGCTAGCTTAGCCCACTCCTGTAATACCTGTTCACCCATGACTGCGTTGCCACGCACGCCTCCAACTCAATCATCAGGTTTGTAGACAACACAACAGTAGTAGGCTTGATTACCAACAATGACGAGACAGCCTACAGGGAGGAGGTGAGGGCTCTCGGAGTGTGGTGCCAGGAAAATAACCTTGGCACCTAAAACCCTCACAAACTTTTACAGATGCACAATTGAGAGCATCATGTCGGGCTGTATCACCGCCTGGTACTTTAACTGCACTGCCCGTAACCGCAAGGCTCTCCAGAAGGAGGTGCGGTCTGACCAACACATCTCCGGTGGCAAACTACTTTCCCTCCAGGACAGCTACAGCATCCGATATCACAGGAGGGCCAAAAAGATCATCAAGGACAGCAACCACCCGAGCCACTGTCTGATCACTCCGCTATCATCCAGAAGACGAGGTCAGTACAGGTGCATCAAACCTGGGACCGAGAGACTGAAAAACAGCTTCTATCTCAAGGCCATCAGACTGTTAAATAGCCATCTCTAGAACATTATGCCTATATACATAGACTTGAAATCACTAGTCACTTTAATACATGGAACACTAGTCACTTTAATAATGTTTACATATTTTGCATTACTCATCTCATATGTATTTACTGTATTCTATCCTATTCTACTGTATCTTAGTCTATGCCGCTCTGACATTGCTCGTCCAAATATTTATATATTCTTAATTCCAGTCCTTTACTTAGATTTGTGTGTATTGGATATATGTTGTGAAATTGTTAGATATTACTTGTTAGGTATTACTGCACTGTTAGAGCTAGAAACACAAGCATTTTCCTACACCTGCAATAACATCTGCTTTACATGTGTACTGTATGTGACCAATAACATTTGATTTGAAGCCTGAGGTTGAGAGGGTTGGATCAGGGGTGGGGGGGAAGACACGGAAGGGTTGGGGCTAGGGCGTAAGGGGCAGGACTGTTGGACCTGTGTGTGGCGTGGTGTGCATGCATTGGTGCGTCTGCATGTGTTGAGGAAAGTTTCCTCCGTGTCATAAACTGCTCTTGACTGGCCACGGTACTCTTTACAATTGTGTTTGTTTCAAGGCTTTCAACAACAACAGAGGGTTGACCACATTTATCTTTCCATCTCCCTCCTCTCTCTCAACTTTCCCAACTCTATCTCTCTCTCTCTGCCTGTCACATTAAAGGTGACCTCTGTGACCGGGTGGTGACCACTCTGTTCCACCAGCAGCAGGGTGAATGGGGACGAGAGCAGAAACACCCTTTACATCCTGCAGGAAGTCCCTGACCCCTGAACCCTGACCCCCACGTCCTTTTATGACCCCTCCACAGCCACCCAGCTTTCCACACCTTTTCACACACACGCAGAAGCAGACGAGTATGCTCGCTCGCGCACACACACACAAACACTCCACCATCCTTATATACTGTATTGGCCGTAACACAGGCCTAGTGGCCTATCAGATCGGAACTAAGGGTAACCCCATACTTTCCCCATGAGCACCCAACACGATAGTCCTAGAGGGCCACTACAAAACATTTAATACCGATTATAATGTTATCCACTTAGCCCTCAATATACCCACTTTCCGGGGCTTAAACGCACATCACCCCATAACTTCCCTGTCCTTGTCCTGCTCTCTAGCCCTCTATATATTATCTAGATCCACCTAACACACAGTTACATATGACAAACAAGACAAGTAGGTAGGAGAAAACAACAGCCCTCCTAGGGAATAGGATTTTGGTGGTGGGAAAGTGAGAGAAGGGGGGATGGAAAAAAGGGATTACTGCCCCCTTTGTCTACCACTAATCCCACCACCACCTCAACACCACCATCACCTCACCATCACCATCGCCTCACCGCTCACCACCAACACCAACACATTTCAATGACGGGTCCACCCCCTCCTATACCCCTCAGATATACTCAATGTGCTCCCTCCCTCCTTCCCTTCCCTTCTCAGACAGCGTGAAATCTGCCCCTAAAAAGAGGTGGGGGCACTCGTCCGTTACTACCCCCCACTCCTCTCTTCCTCCTTTCATCCATTCTCTCCATTCTCCATGGGTCCGACCTGTTCCTGGGCCCCATAAACCCTTTGTGCAGATCGATAGCCTGCGGCTGGAGGCTAGCCAGACCTGGGTTAGTGAGAGTGAACCAACCACCAACCCCCACTCTGATGACAAAATGAACCCAGGTTGCTCCGTTCCTGTTACCCAACATGCCCATGTTCATAGAACCCAAGTTCCCATCCCGAACTGACTTACTCTAGATGGCCCCTAGTATTAGTCATTGAATGTTTTTACTCAAGCAGATACTGTATGTTCTGTTTAAAGTAAGCCATCTACACAAACACATCAGTATGTTCTTGTGCCTTGTGACATGGCTGTGTCCGGGATTGGATGGTTGTGGGGGGGTGACTTGTCCTCCGGCCACGGGTACAGCAACATTGACCTGCTGACCTCTCTCACAAACTGTCCCTTGCTATTTTGGAAGGAATTGATCTTCTCCCCCTTCCTTTCGTCATCCCTTTCTCCATTGGCACAATCCAACCTCCAGGGGCAGTTAAAATGCAGCTGTCTCTCACAGTTCAGTGTTACCCGCCATGAGGGGAAGAGGGGGGTTTATGGAGCTGCAGGCGAGAGGAGTGAAACAAGGAAAGTATAAGGCAATAAAAAAATTTAAGGGGGAAAGGGCGTCGTTGGATCCTAAAACAGGTGTTTTCTATACCTCTATCCCTCCCCCCTCTCTCTCTATCCCTCACTCTCTCTAGCCCTCACTCCCTCCCTCTCTATACCTCTATCCCTCCCTCCCTCACTCTCTATCCCTCACTCTCTCTATCCCTCACTCCCTGTCTCTCTATCCCTCCCTCCCTCTCTCTCTATCCCTCACTCTCTCTATCCCTCACTCCCTCCCTCTCTATACCTCTATCCCTCCCTCCCTCTCTCTCTATCCCTCACTCTCTCTATCCCTCCCTCCCTCCTTCCCTCTCTCTCTGTCTCTCTATCCCTCCCTCCCTCCCTCTCTCTGTCTCTCTATCCCTCCCTCTATCTGTCTCTCTATCCCTCCCACCCTCCCTCTCTGTCTCTCTATCCCTCCCTACCTCTCTTTCTATCCCTCACTCTCTCTATCCCTCACTCCCTCTCTCTCTATACCTCTATCCCTCCCTCCCTCCCTCTCTCTCTATCCCTCACTCCCTCCTTCCCTCTCTCTCTCTCTCTGTCTCTCTCCCTCCCTCCCTCCCTCCCTCCCTCCCTCCCTCCCTCCCTCCCTCCCTCCCTCCCTCCCTCCCTCCCTCCCTCCCTCTCTCTCTCTGTCTCTCTGTCTCTCTATCCCTCCCTCTATCTGTCTCTCTATCCCTCCCACCCTCCCTCTCTGTCTCTCTATCCCTCCCTACCTATCTTTCTATCCCTCCCTCCCTCTCTCTGTCTCTCCATCCCTCCCTCTCTCTGTCTCTCTATCCCTCCCTCCCTCTCTCTGTCTTTCTATCCCTCCCTCTCCCTCCCTCCCTCCCTCCCTCTCTCCCTCTCTCTCTCTCTCTCTCTCTCTCTATCCCTCCCCCTCTCTCTCTGTCTCTCCCTCCCTCTCCCTCCCTCTCTCTCTCTCTCTATCCCTTCCTCCCTACCAATCTCTCTCGCTGTCTCTCTATCCCTCCCTCCCTGCATCTATTTCTCTCTCTATCCTTCTCTCCTTCCCTCTCTCTCTCTGTCTCTCTTTCCCTCCCTCCCTTTCTGTCTCTCTATCGCTCCCTCCCTCCCTATCTGTGTCAAATTTGTAAAACCCTATGGATGGATTTGATCAAATGCATATGAAAAAGACATTAAAAACCCAAATAGAACTTATAAAAAGGTAATTTAAAGAAAATGTACAAGCTCTTGGTGATAGTTGTAGCAGATCCAAGACATCACAACAGGGGCATTATCAAAAGGATAACTTTGGAATTGGTTTCAAATATATATATTTTTCCTAAAGGCTATTGTCACATCGGTGCAGTGAAGGTCACATTAATGCATGGCAGGAGTGAGAGAACAGCCCCCCACAGCAAGATAGAGCCCCACAGACCCCGCAGTGACCTCAAACGAGCACAACCAAAAAGTGGAGAGCAAAATAAATAAATAAGAGGGAAGGAGAAATTACATTTGTACTATGTCTTGCAAGCAATTCAATTTTCAGGCTCAGCTTGAGGTATGGTTGGTTCTCTCTCATTGTTTTCCTTTCTTGGAGGAAGCAGGTTTGAATGTGAAAGCTGAGAAGGCCAGCCTACCATAAAGCAACAGCAGGCTAATGTGGCAAATGCTAGGCTAATGCTAGCTCCACTGAGGCAAGCCCACCATTCTATTTTTTATTTAACCTTTATTTAACTAGGCAAGTCAGTTAAGAACATCTTTTTATTTTACAATGACGGCCTCCCATAAAGCAGCAATAGCAAGCTAACGTAGTTAACGTTGCTAGGCCCTTTGCTTCTTCACCTCTCCCGCCGGGAAAACAATGGAAACTCAACTCTATCCATCGCCACCATATCCAGCTAACTCCTCAGAGTCCATTTGGGGTGGGTTGAACAAAGGCTCAAGGCAATTTAACACCAATGTATTGTGAGAGGGTGGGGATGGAAGGGGTGGTGGGCAGGGGTCATGACTGTGCAGGTGGTGGTCAATATAGCAGGGGCCGTCTGCATTCCAGGGTGAGAGAGGACATGGGGGGGGGGGACAGAGTGTGTCACTGGTCAAAATCAGCACAAAGAGGGATGAAAGGTATGGTGAGAGGTAAGAGGGAGGTAAGGGTAGATGAAGGAGTGAGGGTGTTTACACAGGCATTACTTTCAGTCTCCAGGGCCAAAGGAGGGGAAGTTGGGGAGAGGGCGTAAAGAGGGCGTAAAAAGGATTGGGAAATAATATGGCCTAGGTCGGGTTTCATGGTGACCAGAACAGCAATACCCAGGGAGATTGTTTTGTGCAGCAATCCTAGAGCCTACAGCAGTGAGTTTGTTCGTCCCTTAGTTTGAGAGGTTCTCTTCGGAAACACTGACTGTAGCAAGATTTTGGACTCCACTAACTTAACTGAAAAACAGTTTGATAATAGCAGGTGGCATTTTAGTAGTTGAACAGAAAAACATCAGTTATAAAAGTTAAATTCAATCAAGTATTATCCATCCAGCACATAAAAAATAAGTCAATAAAATCTTTGCTTAGAGCAACAGATGGATCAGCCCACATATTTCCTTTTACCGGATGTGATTTGATAGCGTCATCTGGAGAATATGCACTCACATGTAACTCTATTTCAATCTCCCCCTGACTCGATCTATAGTGAAATGAAACTATTCTACACACAATACAGGCTTGGACATGTACCCTGGCATCAATAATCCCTGTCAAAAAGACATCCCTATGAATAAACCAATGCTTATTTTTCATGTCACTGTAACCAACATGTTATCCGAGAGAGGCCTCTTTCTGTCTGTCAGCGTTTAGCCGTAGGATGCGGCGTTTGGTAGCAGTTTAACATGTCTGGAATCAGGCGGAAGAGAGAGAGAGAGAGAGAGAGGCGAGCGCTTGACACAATGGTGATATTGATTTCAGGACGCTTCCTGTTCTTAGCTTTCACCTCTGTGTCAATCCCATACAGAGAACCCAGAGGCCCACAGAGGAGTTGAGTCTGAAATTGCATCCTATTCCTGTACACCTTCCTAATATTGAGTTGCACCCCCCCCCCCACGCTAGGCATGCTCTAGCGTTTCACAAGGATGCTGGCCCATGTTGACTCCAATGCTTCCCAAAGTTGTGTCAAGTTAGCTGGATGTCCTTTGGGTGGTGGATCGTTTCTGATACGCACAGGAAACTGTTGAGCATGAAAAACCCAGCAGCATTGCAGTTCTTGACACAAATTGGTACACCTGGCTCCTACTACCATACACATTTCAACGGCACTTAAATCTGTTGGCTTGCCCATTCACCCTCTGAATGGCATACACACACAATCCATGTCTCAATTGTCACAAGGCTTAAAAATCCTTATTTAACATGTCTCCACTGATTGAAGTGGATTTAACAAGTGACATCAATAAGGGATCAAAGCTTTCACCTGGATTCACCTGGTCAGTGTATGTCATGGAAAGAGCAGGTGTTCTTAATGTTTTGTATACTCATTGGGCTCTGGTCAGTGCACTGTATAGGAAATTGGATGCCATTTTCCATTAGGGATAGACACAGGAATTCAAAGCCTAACTTTTACATGTCAGACCATGCCCCTTTTACTTTACATTGCAAATATGTTGTTCAAAGTTTACCTGTTTTTCCGCAAGTTGTTTCCCTTCTGTAGCGGGAACAGCGTCTACGAATCTAAGGAATTTTGGAAGTAAATGTTGGATGGGTGAAATGCTGCTTTTGGAGCATAAGTCATCCATTTGAGAAGTACCCTCCATCCTCCATCCATCGCTTGGTGGACTGGAGTGGACTAGAAAGTATCAAGGCTTTGGTTAAACCAAACTTTGCTTTCACAGCCTTTCACAGTACCACCATGCTCATGCGTACCAGCCTGTAAGAAAGAGAGAATTAAATGATGTACCACCATGCTCATGCGTACCAGCCTGTAAGAAAGAGAGAATTAAATGATGTACCACCATGCTCATGCGTACCAGCCTGTAAGAAAGAGAGAATTAAATCATGTACCACCATGCTCATGCGTACCAGCCTGTAAGAAAGAGAGAATTAAATGATGTACCACCATGCTCATGCGTACCAGCCTGTAAGAAAGAGAGAATTAAATCATGTACCACCATGCTCATGCGTACCAGCCTGTAAGAAAGAGAGAATTAAATCATGTACCACCATGCTCATGCGTACCAGCCTGTAAGAAAAAACTGACATTTGAGAGGATTAAAAAAAAAATACAAAATAAAAGAGAGAGAGAGAGAGAGAGAGAGAGAGAGAGAGAGAGAGAAAGGGTAAAAGTATGAGAGAGGTGAGAGGGCGTCTGTTCTCAGGCCCAGCTCTACAGAGAAAGTGAGAAAACATTACATTACAGACACTGAAATATTTAAAAGGCTCCATCAGCCCCCAGTCCTTATCAACCTCCTCTGCTCCAGCATCCAGAGTGGCCCCACTATTCATTAATGGGACTTCATATAACTGAGGCTGCCTTTCCTCAGCTCTCGCCTTACACAGGGAATTGTACTGTGTAAGGCAGCCTTATTCATGTGAGTACATGTGAGGATATGTGGGGGTGGAAGGAGGGCTAAGGATGTTACTGTGTTGTAACTTGAGTGCAGATATTCATCAGAAAAACACAGGTAAGTATCAAATCCCTGGTGTGCACACATTAAGAATTCTGATTTGATGTTTGTTTCTTTACTGTTGGCATAGCAACTACACAGTGTGGTGAGTCAAAATATTGCAGCAAAACATATTATTTTCCTGAGGCTGCACTCCAAATGCGAAGTAGACAGCCCTCAGCCCTAAACCATCAGCCCTTGAATTACGTTTTACATTGTCACATCTGAGTGTACCTTAAATGTCCCTTGTCAAAGCGAGGGATAGTTAGCCTAAAAACAACCAACCTAAAGCTATTGATGTACCTAGCAAGGAAACATAGCTAGCTCTCCTGTCAGATAGCTAGCTACAGTTACCTATATCTGGCTAGCTAGTTTTATAGTTTGGTAATTTATTCCAATACATTTCAGAATTACAAAAAAATATGTTTATGAAGCTAGCTAGCTACGTTTTTTAGGCTCCTCACTATAAGTCTGAGCGTCATTCCTATTTTCCAATGGTAAAATCAATGTCATCTATACATATTGTTTAGCTAACTAGAAAGCTAGTGTCGTAATTTTGTCTCAAATGCCAAAAATGCAGCCTTGTTGATTGAATTTGCCACTTCGCAGCCACCGGAGTTTGAAACGTTACTACAATTTGAATTGAATTGTTCACTCGTTCCCTCTAAATAAACCAAGGGCTGAGGTGGCAACGTTTGTGAATTGGACCAAATCAAATCAAATCAAATCAAATTTTATTTGTCACATACACATGGTTAGCAGATGTTAATGCGAGTGTAGCGAAATGCTTGTGCTTCTAGTTCCGACAATGCAGTAATAACGAGCAAGTAATCTAACTAACAATTCCAAAAAAAACTACTGTCATACACAGTGTAAGGGGATAAAGAATATGTACATAAGGATATATGAATGAGTGATGGTACAGAGCAGCATAGGCAAGATACAGTAGATGATATCGAGTACAGTATATACATATGAGATAAGTATGTAAACCAAGTGGCATAGTTAAAGTGGCTAGTGATACATGTATTACATAAGGATGCAGTCGATGATATAGAGTACAGTATCAACGTATGCATATGAGATGAACAATGTAGGGTAAGTAACATTATATAAGGTAGCATTGTTTAAAGTGGCTAGTGATATATTTACATCATTTCCCATCGATTCCCATGATTAAAGTGGCTGGAGTAGAGTCAGTGTCATTGACAGTGTGTTGGCAGTAGCCACTCAATGTTAGTGGTGGCTGTTTAACAGTCTGATGGCCTTGAGATAGAAGCTGTTTTTCAGTCTCTCGGTCCCAGCTTTGATGCACCTGTACTGACCTCGCCTTCTGGATGGCAGCGGGGTGAACAGGCAGTGGCTCGGGTGGTTGATGTCCTTGATGATCTTTATGGCCTTCCTGTAGCATCGGGTGGTGTAGGTGTCCTGGAGGGCAGGTAGTTTGCCCCCGGTGATGCGTTGTGCAGACCTCACTACCCTCTGGAGAGCCTTACGGTTGAGGGCGGTGCAGTTGCCATACCAGGCGGTGATACAGCCCGCCAGGATGCTCTCGATTGTGCATCTGTAGAAGTTTGTGAGTGCTTTTGGTGACAAGCCGAATTTCTTCAGCCTCCTGAGGTTGAAGAGGCGCTGCTGCGCCTTCCTCACGATGCTGTCTGTGTGAGTGGACCAATTCAGTTTGTCTGTGATGTGTATGCCGAGGAACTTAAAACTTGCTACCCTCTCCACTACTGTTCCATCGATGTGGATGGGGGTGTTCCCTCTGCTGTTTCCTGAAGTCCACAATCATCTCCTTAGTTTTGTTGACGTTGAGTGTGAGGTTATTTTCCTGACACCACACTCCGAGGGCCCTCACCTCCTCCCTGTAGGCCGTCTCGTCTTTGTTGGTAATCAAGCCTACCACTGTTGTGTCGTCCGCAAACTTGATGATTGAGTTGGAGGTGTGCATGGCCACGCAGTCGTGGGTGAACAGGGAGTACAGGAGAGGGCTCAGAACGCACCCTTGTGGGGCCCCAGTGTTGAGGATCAGCGGGGAGGAGATGTTGTTGCCTACCCTCACCACCTGGGGGCGGCCCGTCAGGAAGTCCAGTACCCAGTTGCACAGGGCGGGGTCGAGACCCAGGGTCTCGAGCTTGATGACGAGCTTGGAGGGTACTATGGTGTTGAATGCCGAGCTGTAGTCGATGAACAGCATTCTCACATAGGTATTCCTCTTGTCCAGATGGGTTAGGGCAGTGTGCAGTGTGGTTGAGATTGCATCGTCTGTGGACCTATTTATATATATACCACCACTTAAGATGGCAGTCAAACTGCATCCAGTTTCGACTGGGATTCCCCCGACGGAAAGTGGCTAGCGTGAGGGCTAAGGGTATAAAAAATATTGCGTTTGGACTGCAGCCTGAGTCTGACTTCCCTAACCACTTACTTCCTGTTCCTGTTCATCACCATGCCAACGGACTGGAGTGGGCGGACTGAAATGACAGATAGACACACAGAAAGAAAGACAGACAGATTTTGACACTGAGATTGGCATCAGCATGGATTTCTATCAAAATAGCATATGAAGAGATAAAGAAAGAGAAAGATGGAGGAAAGGATAGAAAGATTGAGGGTGGGAAAGATAAATGGATTGCTGAAGACAGAGAAAATATGGGAAGGCAGAAATAAATGGCACTGTAGATGGAAACAGAGAGTCATTGGAAGAAACAAGATGAGACAGAGACACACACAGAGAGAGACACACACACAGAGAGAAAAAGAGAGAGAGAGGCAGACAGAGAGAGACAGACAGCGAGAGAGAGAAGTGAAAATAAAAAAGGAGTGAATGGGAGCGTCAGTTACATTAGTGACTAAGAGGCCGGTCTAACACCAGATCTGTTGAAGGGTGTGTGGGCGCTACTTCGCTGTGATGTGTTATTTATAACCCGCTTTTAAAATGGAGATGATAATGGCTATTTAAACTCCTGTTCAGTCAAGCTCTCCGCATGGGACTAATAGAGACACAGGAGGTGATTCACAATCACATCACTGTTGGAACTCACGTTTTGTCAACCACCGCTACCTCTCTTCCTCTCTCCCTGCCTCTTTCTCCACCTCACTCCAAATCTGTTTCTCTTCCCCTGCCTCTCTCCATGTAAAAAAAAAGAAAAAAACGATTGTCCTAGGCAGCTCAGGGATGCTTCATAGTGACTCAGGTAGAGATGTTAATCCAAGGTGTTTGCAGGCTGTTTCTTTGAGCCAAAAATAAGTCTAGTTTTGTTAATCATGGTAGATTACTAACCTTTACATTCGAGTCATTTAGCAGACGCTCTTATCCTGTCATTTAGGGCAGGTGGGGCAGAGCCGTGTTACATATCAGTTTGCAAACAATGTAAAAAAAAAAACATTTGTATGAGTTAATAAAGCCGCATACAAACACGGTCTCTTTTTTTTGCTTTCTTGAGTCAGGCAGCTACAAAATGCAGGTGTTTCAGCCTAGCTCAGTGCTTTCTTGAGTCAGGCAGCTACAAAATGCAGGTGTTTCAGCCTAGCTCAGTGCTTTCTTGAGTCAGGCAGCTACAAAATGCAGGTGTTTCAGCCTAGCTCAGTGCTTTCTTGAGTAAGGCAGCTACAAAATGCAGGTGTTTCAGCCTAGCTCAGTGCTTTCTTGAGTCAGGCAGCTACAAAATGCAGGTGTTTCAGCCTAGCTCAGTGCTTTCTTGAGTCAGGCAGCTACAAAATGCAGGTGTTTCAGCCTAGCGCAGTGCTTTCTTGAGTAAGGCAGCTACAAAATGCAGGTGTTTCAGCCTAGCTCAGTGCTTTCTTGAGTCAGGCAGCTACAAAATGCAGGTGTTTCAGCCTAGCTCAGTGCTTTCTTGAGTCAGGCAGCTACAAAATGCAGGTGTTTCAGCCTAGCGCAGTGCTTTCTTGAGTAAGGCAGCTACAAAATGCAGGTGTTTCAGCCTAGCTCAGTGCTTTCTGTGGAGATGGGGCAAGCCAGCAGAAAATACAGAGCATTGTGCCTGATTGGCTCAGTTTTCTGTCACTCATGGGACAGTACGTCACCCCTAATTTTAAGGTTAGAGACTGACATTTTTTGCCCCTTGGGTTCTGCCATAGAGTTGACAAGGTACAAATCTGTCGTTCTGCCCCTGAACAGGCAGTTAACCCACCGTTCCTAGGCCGTCATTAAAAATAAGAATGTGTTCTTAACTGACTTGCCTAGTTAAATAAAGGTAAAATAAATAAATATATTAGAAGTGTCCATCCAAGAAGGCTCAAGGTCGTTGTCCACAGATAGAATGACAAGTTATCACGTTATATCTACAGTAGCTTTGATTGGACTGATCATGTCAACATCTTACTTTCAAAGTCTTAGCTAGCAGTCGTTATCATAAATCAAGTCAACAATCTACTGGCAAATCCTTTTTAATCCTTGTCATATGAAGAGAAATAATAGATAAAATGTATCGGTGCTCATTGGCCATTGGACATAAAGATTACGCAACAAGTTGGAAATCGCAAATTCAACAATGAGTCTTTTGGAAGGAATCAGTGCCTAACTGACTCAGTGCAAAGCAATCCGTAACAGTAGCCTGCTATTCAATCGAGAGGCTTTTTCCGAGTTCCGACCATAAATCCAGAGAATCTCAAACTTTGTTGACAAAGTGATGACCAAACCGCCGCACCACCTTCATGTTTAAGTGAGCACATCACAAGCCAAGGTGAGTCCAAAAATGTACTGTATGCTGCTGCATAAATTATGTAATAAGCATATGTGTATATGTATACTGTAACTGAGAAAGTAATACTAAGTGTATGTTGTGTAGTAAGCTGTTTAGTAGCCCATGTGCCTCACCCTAATAATTGAGTCTATTTCCACCAATGCGGTATTGTATACACATTGTTCGTGGCTTGTTTGCCTATAACCTGTTTTAGAGAAATGTAATCATTTAATACTGTAAGAGCTTTCATTGTCTGTTTATATGTAAGAACGGCCCATGTTCTGAATTCTGTCGCTGTACATTTCAAAAGTGCTGAACAAATAGTTATACTGACTATGTGGCGGCAGGTAGCCTAGTGGTTCGAGCGATGGGCCAGTAACCGAAAGGTTGCTGGATTGAATCCCCGATCTGAGAAGGTAAACATCTGTAATTTTGCCCCTGAGCAAGGCACTTAACCCACTGTTCCCGGGCGCCGAAGATGTGGATGTCGATTTTGGCAGCCCCCCGCACCTCTCTTATTCTGATTTCAGTTGAATGCATTCAATTGTACAACTGACTAGGTATCCCCCTTTCCCTTATGTCTGTCATCTCTCGCTCATTAATGTCTTAATCGAAATGACAGATTGCCTCTTATCCACTTCTCGTCCCTTTATGCCATAGTTTATACATCTCAATTTTCAGGAGAAAAGACATTTGTTTAAGCAAGTCAATCATATCAGCTATGTTTTTTTTAAGGCAGTAAATGAGGCTGAATTAACTGTAGCAGTGGTAAGGTGTTGGGACTGCTGTTGGGACTCTGCTGTTGGGATTTCTTTATGTAGGCCCTTATAGTTTGTGGGCACTGTTTGTCACCGACATAGTGCAGTTAATGTATTGTTTAGTGTTGTGTTGTGGCTTTGCTGGTATGCATCCCACATTTTTTTGGTTTGCCCCACCAAGATTTACATGCTAAAATCACAACTGGTGCATTCATCTTAAGCTAGCTAAGTGGTACGACCCCATATCACAGGCATAGAAGGTACATTTTTCCTCAATATCATAGCTATCAGTACTGTCAGAGCTAAAAGAGAGACCTAAGGTGGCAGAACGGAGTGCTCGGGTTGGGTTGTAGGGTTTGAGCATAGGCTGAATGTAGGGAGGGGCAGTTCCTCTTGCTGTTCCGTAGTTAACTATCCATGGTCTTGTAGTGGATGCAAGCTTTGACTGGAAGCCAGCTGAGTGTGCGGAAGAGCAGGGTGACATGAGAGAACTTGTGAAGGTTGATAACCAGGTGGACTGCAGCATTCTGGATAAGTTGCATGAGTTTGATGGCACAAGCGGTCAGCCCAGCCAGCAGCGAGTTGCAGTAGTCCAGACGCGAGAAGAAGAAGTCCCTGGATTTGGACCTGCGCCGCTTCCTGTGTGAGTTAGGGTCCTACTCCTCAATGTTGTAGAGCATGAACCTGCAGGACTGGGTCAATGCTTTGATGTTTGCAGAGAACATCAGGGTATTGTCCAGGGTGATGCCAAGGTTCTTTGCACTCTGGGAGGGCAACACTGTGGAGTTCACAACCATGATGGGGAGGTCTTTGAGCGGGCAGGCCTTCCCTGAGAGGAAGAGTAGTTCCATCTTGTTGAGGTTGAGCTTGAGGTGATGGGCCAACATCCAAGTTGAGATATCTCCCAGGCACACAGAGATGCTTGTCGCCACTTGGGTGTCAGAAGGGGGAGGGAGAAAAGTAGTTGAGTGTCATCCACATAGCAATGATAGGAGAGACCATGTGAGGATATGACAGAGCCGAGTGACTTGGTGTATAGGGAGAAGAGGAGAGGGCCTATAACCCGAGCCCTGGGGGACACCAGTAGTGAGAGTAGGTGGTGCATACACAGATCCTCTTCATACCACCTAGTAGGAGCCATCTGCCAGGTAGAATGCAATCCATGAGTGTGCAGAGCCTGAAAAAAAAGAGCAAAAAAGAGCTTCTGGATATCAGGACAGCGATCCCTCACCTCGGATTAGACAAAATATTTTTTAATTAACAAAAAAGACGCACAGGACATTCTCCAAACACCCGGCAGGGCCAACATCCCAGTTATTTGCAAGATGAAGCAACGCAGGTACAGAGGACAAAGAGCCGGATCAGGTCTGGTCAGGATCCGGAAAAGGCGAGTCGGAAAGCTGCCGTTATCGTCAATACTACTTGCCAACGTGCAATCATTGGACAATAAACTAGACGAGGTACGATCACGAATATCCTACCAACGGGACATCAAAAACTGTAATATCCTATGTTTCACAGAATCGTGGCTGAATGACGACATGGATATTCAGCTAGCGGGATACACGCTGCACTGGAAAGATAGAACAGCACACTAAGATGAGGGGGGGCAGTCTGTGCATATTTGTAAACAACAGCTGGTGCACGAAATCTAAGAAAGTCTCTAGATTTTGCTCGCCTGAAAAAGAGTCTATTGTGATAAATTGCAGGCCACACTACTTGCCTTGTGAGTTTTCAGCTATACTTTTCATGGCTGTTTATTTACCACAGACAGATGCTGGCACTAACACCGCACTCAGTCAGCTGTACAAGGAAATAAGCAAACAGGAAACCACTCACCCAGAGGTGGCGCTCCTAGTGGCCGGAGACTTTAATGCAGGGAAACTTAAATCAGTTCTACCAGAGGGAAAAAAATTATAGATCACCTGTACTCCACACACAGATACACGTACAAAGCTCTCCCTCGCCCTCCATTTGGTAAATCCGACCACAACTATATCCTCCTGATTCCTACTTACAAGCAAAAATGAAGGCAGGAAGCACCAGTGACTCAATCTGTAAAAAAGTGGTCAGGTGAAGCATGTGCTAACCTAAAGGACTGTTTTGCTATCACAGATTGGAACATGTTCCGGGATTCTTCCGTGGGAATTAAGGAGTACACCACATCAGTCACTGGCTTTATCAATAAGAGCATCGAGGACGTCGTCCCCACGCCATTTGCCTATAGGCAACATTCGCACTGAGCTCTAGGGTAGAGCTGCCGCTATCAAGTTGAGGGCGACGTCCTCGATGCTCTTATTGATAAAGCCAGTGACTGATGTGGTGTACCTCAGCTGTTCCGGAATTCCCACGGAAGAAAACAGGTCCATACACAAGGCTGCGGGTCCAACATGTTCCAATGTTCCAACTGGCAGGTGTCTTCATTGACATTTTCAACATGTCCCTGATTAAGTCTGTAATACCAACATATTTCAAGCAGACCACCATAGTCCCTGTGCCCAAGAACACAAAAGCCACCTGCCTAAATGACTACAGACCCGTAGCACTCACATCCGTAGCCATGAAGGGATTTGAAAGGTTGGTAATGGCTCACATCAACACCATTATACCAGAAGCCCTAGACCCACTCCAATTTGCATAACACCCAAACAGATCCACAGATGATGCAATCCCTTTTGCACTCCACACTGCTCTTTCCCACCTGGACAAAAGGAACACCTATGTGTGAATGCTATTCATTGACTACAGCTCAGCGTTCAGCACCTTTGTACCCTCAAAGCTCATCACTAAGCTAAGGATCCTGTGACTAAACACCTCCCTCTGCAACTGGATCCTGGACTTCCTGACGGGCCGCCCCCAGGTGGTGAGGGTAGGTAGCAACACATCTGCCACGCTGATCCTAAACACTGGAGCTCCCCAGGGGTGCATGCTCAGTCCCCTCCTGTACTCCCTGTTCACCCACGACTGCATGGCCAGGCACGACTCCAACACCATCATTACGTTTGCAGACGACACAACAGTGGTAGGCCTGATCATCGACAACGACCAGACAGCCTATAGGGAGGAAGTCAGAGACCTGGCCGGGTGGTGCCAGAATAACAACCTATCCCTCAAAGACCGAGCACGCCCCCATTCTCATCGACGGGGCTGTAGTGGAGCAGGTTGAGAGCTTCAAGTTCCTTGGTGTCCACATCAACAACAAACTAGAATGGTCCAAACACACCAAGACAGTCGTGAAGAGGGCACGACAAAGCCTATTCCCTCTCAGGAAACTAAAAAGATTTGGCATGGGTCCTGAGATCCTCAAAACGTTCTACAGCTGCAACATCGAGAGCAGTGATGCAACCACTGCCATACCAGGCAGTGGTTGCATCACTGCCTGGTATGGCAATTGCTCGGCCTCTGACCACAAGGCACTACCGAGGGTTTTGCATCCAGCCCAGTACATCACTGGGGCTAAGCTGCCTGCCATCCAGGACCTCTACACCAGGCGGTGTCAGAGGAAGGCCCTAAAAATTGTCAAAGACCCCAGCCACCCCAGTCGTAGACTGTTCTCTCTACGGTACCGGAGTGCCAAGTCTAGGACAAAAAGGCTTCTCAACAGTTTTTACCCCCAAGCCATAAGACTCCTGAACAGGTAATCAAATGGCTACCTGGACTAATTTGCATTGTGTGCCCCCCCCAACCCCTCTTTTACGCTGCTGCTACTCTCTATTTACAATATATGCATAGTCACTTTAACTATACATTCATGTACATACTACCTCAATTGGGCCGACCAACCAGTGCTCCTGCACATTGGCTAACCGGGCTATCTGCATTGTATCCCACGCACCACCCGCCAACCCCTCTTTTACAGTACTGCTACTCTCTGTTCATCATATGTGCATAGTCACATTAACCATATCTACATGTACATACTACCTCAATCAGCCTGACTAACCCGTGTCTGTATGTAATCTCACTACATTTATAGCCTCGCTACTGTATATAGCCTGTCTATTTACTGTTGTTTTATTTCTTTACCTACCTTTTGTTCACCTAATACCTTTTTTGCACTATTGGTTAGAGCCTGTAAGTAAGCACTTCACTGTAAGGTCTGTTGTATTCAGCGCAAATGACACAGCGCACGTGATAAATAAACTTTGATTTGATTTGATGTAAACTTCCGACTTCAACTGTAGATGGCCCTAGCTAGCAAAAAGACCACAACAGATAAAGACAAAAAATACAATTGTCACACTCCTGGAGATATCAGGAGTCCTCGGGATATAGAATGAAGCACTAACATGAATCATGTGTATGTAAACTTATGTAGTTTTCCAATAGACTCCATTTTCTTCATTTTCTGTCCTTCACGAATGCTGATCTGAAAGGAAAGGAGGGTGCTGAGAAAAATGGGACAGCCCTTGGGTAGGGTAAATCCCAATGCCCAACATTTCCTCCTTCTGTGAAGCAAGTGTGAAATTATCTTTCCATAGTTGTATATATTTCTGTCACAAGAGCAAACCCAGAGTCATACAGACAGACAGGTTGGGTCTGTTCATCTGTCAGACAGCCAGGTGACAGGGGACATCTCTCTGTGCCACAGAGTCTCAGGAAACACTACACTTAAAGGCTACCATGGCTAGGTATTAAACAGTAGATCTACTTCCTCTTCCAACCCGGCAGACTTCTTGAGGAAGTAAACTTCTCAGGAAAGTAACAAGTTATTTTCAGTGCCACGGGCCAGTTTTTGGGGTGAATAGTGCTAAGGGCGTCACTATAGACCCTGGTTCGATCCTGGGCTATATCACAACCGGTCGTGATTGGGAGTCCCATAGAAATGCTAACCTCTCAGCATTACAATATTTGATATTTGTACATATGTAACGTTGTCACTAATCATTATTCACAAATTAATTCAACATTTTAAAAAATACCCTCAAACTAAAGCTGACAGCTGCACTTTAATCTCATAGTCATGGGCTTCCGAGTGGCGCAGTGGTCTAAGGCACTGCAACTCAGTGCAAGAGGCATCACTACAGTCCCAGGCTGTATCACATCTGGCTGTGATTGGGAGTCCCATAGGGTGGTGCACAATTGGCCCAGTGCTGCCGGGGTAGGCTGTCATTTTAAGAAAGAATTTGTTGTTAACTGACTTGCCTAGTTAAATGAAGGTATGAGAATAATACATTTGAATTCAATCACTTTTTGACAGAACCCCTTTCGAATTGAACAAAACCTTCTATACATATTTGCCCATTGTAGGAGTGCTCAGAAAGTGACTTTTTGGAACTGATTACAAAAATATTAAAGAGGTAAAGGTGTTAAAAGTTAACCCCTTTTTGCATACCCCACCATACCAAGAGACATCCATCCGATAGCGGGCACAACACAAGAACCTCAGAGGTTGTGAAATAGGGTGTGAGCTACAAATTATGCGAATATGAAGAAAACATTTTTTTTAGATAATTGATGGTAAAAAAAATGATAATTAATAGTATAATTTTTTATTTCACGAAATAATCCAATTGTTTGACAACACTGTTTGTAAGCTTTTAAATGATATCAAACTAAACCATTGATATTTTCCAGTGATGAAGACATGGATGTCTCTTGTTATGGTGGAGTATGCAAAATGTGTCAACTTTGAGCACATTTATCTCCTGAATGTTTTAGCATTCAGGTCCTGTTTTGTTGAAATCAAAAGGGATGCTATCAAAAATGGATTTAATTCAAATGGAATTACCAGTAAGTGAAAATAGACTAAAATTGTGAATCAACAATATTTCGCTAAAGCTGTCAAGCACCGACAATTACAGTCAACAGGGCTCTTCTGACACAAAATGTCTGCTGTGCTGTGAAAAGTGAGTGGGCTGTAATATAGAAAGCAGAGTACTCCACAACCACAAGTCCGAACCAGTGACCATGGAGAGCAACAACCAACAAACGACTGAGTTCTTGTTCTTTCTGACCTCATTCCCACATAGAACTCTAGAGACATTGCATCCCAGCACTCCACAGTTCCAGTAGGTGGGGTCAGGGGTCAGTCAACAGAAGAAGTGATGGTTTTAACAGTGTCACTCAGAAGCTGTACATTAATGAAACACACACACACTCATTGCTTTGACAGAGTATTGACAGTGTTCCTATCATTGATACAACTCTAACATCTTCTTTAGCTTCTTTAGGTAATAAAGAGAGAGAGAAACAGACAGACATTTCCCTTGTTGCCACAAGAAAAGGGCAACCAGTAGAGCGCAAACAACATTACAACCTATATTTATCTGTTTCTATAGTTTCCCTTTCATACTTCAACTATTGGCACGTTGTTACAACACTGTACATAGCCGATAATAAAATTTGAACTGTCTATATTATTTTACAGTTTTTCTCAATTGCTAAAACATTAAAACCCATTGGCTGAACAAAGTTCTCAGTTGCCTGGACTCATTTAGCTAATTATGCAGTCTGTTGTCAATACCTTAAACCATTTCACATGGTAAAACACAATTTGCAGATCTCACTTAGACTTTTCAGCAAAACTCTAAACACATTCTCATTCTCAAAACACATTCTGCACTCTAATGCACATGTCATCCATACTGGTAAACACAAGTGGCAACAATCAAATACAAATAGAGAATATATGTCATTGATTGAACACAACCTCTCAAAATGGATTTAACCTGTTTCAAATGATGCGACACAACCAATATAAGTTGGTTCAGAGAGCAAACAGATTGTTGAAGGTGGGAAGGAGAAAGTCTGAGAATGGATACTGTAGTACAGTGCATTGTAGGCTGTATACTGTACAATGGATGAATTGTATAACCCTGAACATTGTGCTTTCCATTTATTTAACAGTACTGACTGCTCAATAGATTTTGACTGGTTGCAGGTTCATATCAACAAAGAACAAGAATTACAGTATCACAGAGACAAAGGACAAGTTTGTGAGATGCAGGGTACAGTACTGTAAAAATATGGGTACAAGGAGGAGGAAGAACAAAAAACAAAATTGCAAAGAGTAGTAATTTCTGATGTTTTCGTTCATAAAAGGACAATGACGGAAATATATGAATATTTATTTAAAAATGAAAAAAGATTAAAAATGTACTTCTCCCTGAGAATTGTATGTTTTGAACAATGTGTTTTCTATTTTCCGGTGTATAGTTTACTGACTGCTTGAGAGTGTATATCATTTTGATCACTTTGTTTATGATTTGAGAGCAGTGTTTGATTTTGAACACAGGTAAAACTGTTTTGAGGCGAATGTTTCATTTTGCAAGAGGAGTCAGAGGTTATGTAAATAGTGCTTGAAGATGAGGTTTTGTGTTTAATGTTTTCATGAAATGGAGCAAGGTTTCAGAAATTGTGTTTTAGCAATTGAGAAAAACTGTAAAATGTGCAATGTTTACTGTTAATTTCCCTTGTTTATTTCCCTTTTGTTTATTGTCTATTTCACTTGCTTTGGCAATGTAAACATATGTTTCCCACACCGATAAAGCTTTTGAATTGAATTGAGAGAGAGAATGATAGAGTGAGAGACAGACAGACAGAGAGAGAGAGGAGAGAATGAAATAATGACGAGAGAGAGAGAGAGAGAGAGACAGAGACAGAGACAGACAGACAGACAGACAGACAGACAGACAGACAGACAGACAGACAGACAGACAGACAGACAGACAGACAGACAGACAGACAGACAGACAGACAGACAGACAGACAGACAGACAGACAGACAGACAGACAGACAGACAGACAGACAGACAGACAGACAGACAGACAGAGACAGAGAGACAATGAAATAATGATGAGAGAGAGAGAGAGAGAGAGACACACAGACAGAGAGCAAGCCAGGCACAGAGTGCAGGAGGTAAAGAGATTATTAGTTCTGGTGGCGGTAGTGAGTTCTGGCTGGCGGAAGCTCTCTCTCTCTCCATGTGGGTGATTCTGGAAAGAGGAGGGGAGGAGATGCAGAGAGGAAAGGCACTGATAGCTTTGTATGATAGCAGCCCTCTCAGTACCCATAAAACAGTTTGTTCACTCCACAGCCACAACCCTCTATGTCTGGTTAGGACATGATGAAAGAGCTGAGAGGTGGAAAACTAGTCCCTATAGACCAGGTTCTACTGTCATATTGATTATCTTAGCAGTCCTCCTCCTGTCTGTCATCACCTCTCTGTCTGAAGGTTTGATTTCGTCTGGTTGTTGCTGGTTGACTAAATGAATACGAAAATGTATGCCACATGATTGTAAGTTGCTTTGGAAAAAAGTGTCTGCTAAATGGCATATATAATGAATGAATGAATGAATGAATGAATGCACGCCCACTTGCGGTGCAGATTAAAGGGAAAAATAAAAACCTGTGTGAGCCTTTTAATTAGCAGTCTGGCTGTTGCTCAATTAGGAAACATTTACAGCTGTGCCAAGACACACACAACCACCCCTCACATACCCACACACACACACACACACACACACACACATGCACGCACGCATACACACACACACACGCATGCACACACTCGCACTCACACACACACTTAAATTACTGCCATGTTCGCAGATGTGCTAGTGTGTGTCACCCCGCCACCCCTACCCTCACCCATTTCATATCACCACCACCTCATTATACGATAACAAGCCCTGGAGTGGGGCCAGGACACTATTAGAAGAGGGGGTGAGGGATGTGTGTGTGTGTGTGTGTGTGTGTGTGTGTGTGTGTGTGTGTGTGTGTGTGTGTGTGTGTGTGTGTGTGTGTGTGTGTGTGTGTGTGTGTGTGTGTGTGTGTGTGTGTGTGTGTGTGTGTGTGTGTGTGTAATCCTGAGGCAGGAAGTTGACAGCCGACCCATCTGTTGTGCACACAAGGGGAGCGAGGGGGAGAGAGAGAGAGAGTGAGAGAGAGAGGAAGGGGGCAGTGGACAGGAGAGCATGGTAAGGGCAGTGTGTGTGTGCATGTGTGTCCGTGCATGTGTTAGTATATAGGCAACCGATGAGAAACATGATCTGCACTAGAACACTAGAACAGTAAATTGCTGGAGTGGCAGAGCGGGGTGGGGTCGAGGGGCAAAGGGTGTGTGGGGAGATGTCAGTGTACTATCACTGGAGGGTGACAGGGACAGGAACTGTTAGGGCAGGATTAGCACTGGGGGCCAAGTTTAGCCACAACCTGCTGGCTTTATTTTCACTGCTCAAAGAGCCTTTAAAACGGGGACAGAGGCCAGTGTGAAGTGGGGCAGCTATGGCTGGAAGCATCCATGTCTGGATCCGGAATGTTGAGGTGTCAAAGAACCTGGCTGTCAGATATTCTATTTCATCTAATCTCATCCCACAAAGGAACTGGAGGGCCATGACCAGATCCAGAACTAGAGGCCCTGTACAGTATGTGTCTGTCCACAGTCCCTTTCTTATGGGTGGTTGACCTTCAAATAGATTCAGGTTTTATAAGTTCTATGTATGGGATATGCATGGTATACATGGTATACATGGTATACACTGTCCAACGAAATGCTTACTTGCAGGTTCCATCTCGACAATGCAGCAACAATAAGAAATAATTCAATATTAGAATATGAACATAAAGTAAATGTCTCAATGGAAGAGAATAATACATGTTAGCATAAATATAATACATGAAGGCACAATTTATAGTCCAATATTTACACGTGATTGGGGGAAGGTACAATGGGGGGCAAGTTGAGAAACTGAGCGGTGTAATAAGAGTCTGGCAGCAGAAGTTGTGATGTGTGTGTAGCATGAATGTACACTGAGTGTACAAAACATTAAGAACACCTTCGTAATGTTGAGTTGCACCCCCCTCCCCCCTTTTGCCATCAGAACAGATTCAATTCATCGGGGCATGGACTCTACAAGGAGTCAAAAGGCTTCCACAGAGATACTGGCCCATGTTGACTACAACGCTTCTCACAGTTGTGTCAACTTGGATAGATGTTTGTTGGGTGGTGGACTATTCTTGATACACACGGGAAACTGTTGAGCGTAAGAAAAACAAGACAGCAGCCTTGCAGTTCTCGACACAAACCAGTGCGCCTGGCACCTACTACCATACCCCGTTCAAAGGCACTTTAATCTTTTGTCTTGCCCATTCACCCTCTGAATAGCACACATACAGTTGAAGCCGGAAGTTCACATACACCGTAGCCAACTACATTTAAACTCAGTTTTTCACAATTCCTTAATCCTAGTAGAAATTCCCTGTCTTAGGTCAGTTAGGATCACCACTTTATTTTGAAGAATGTGAAATGTCAGAATAATAGCAGAGAGAATGATTTACTTCAGCTTTTATTTCTTTCATCACATTCCCAGTGGGTCAGAAGTTTACATTCACTCAATTAGTATTTGGTAGCATTGCCTTTAAATTGTTTAACTTGGGTCAAACGTTTCGGGTAGCCTTCCACAAGCTTCCCTCAATAAGTTGGGTCAATTTTGGCCCATTCCTCTTGAGAGAACTGGTGTAACTGAGTCAGGTTAGTAGGCCTCCTTGCTCACAAACGCTTTTTCAGTTCTGCCCACAAATGTTCAATGGGATTGAGGTCAGGGCTTTGTGATGGCCACTCCAATACCTTGACTTTGTTGTATTTAAGCCATTTTGCCACAACTTTGGAAGTATGCTTGTGGACATTGTCCATTTGGAAGACCCATTTGCGACCAAGCTTTAACTTCCTGACTGATGTCTTGAGATGTTGGTTCAATATATCCACATAATTGTCCTGCCTCATGATGCCATCTATTTTGTGAAGTGCACCAGTCCATCCTGCAGCAAAGCACCCCCACAACATGATGCTGCCACCCCCGTGCTTCACGGTTGGGATGGTGTTCTACGGCTTGCAAGCCTCCCCTTTTTCCTCCAAACATGACAATGGTCATTATGGCCAAACAGTTCTATTTTTCTTTCATCAAAACAGAAGACATTTCTCCAAAAAGTACAATCTTTGTCCCCATGTGCAGTTGCAAACCGTAGTCTGGCTTTTTATGGCGGTTTTGAAGCATTGGCTTCTTCCTTGATGAGTGGCCTTTCAGGTTATGTCGATATTGGACTCCACTTTTACTGTGGATATAGATACTTATATACTGGTTTCCACCAGCATCTTCACAGTGTCTTCACTTTGTCAATATGAGGTATTGTGTGTAGAAGAAAAAAAGAGTGAGAAAAAAAACTATTTAATCCATTTTGAATTCATGCTGTAACACAACAAAATGTGGAATAAGTCAAAGGGTATGATGAATACATTCTTAAGACACTGTCCTCAACTACCAACCACCCTCACCCTGCAACCTCACCCCCTCCAGAGCCCTGTATGGCTTGTCATGTCACAACAGAGGTGCCGTCTGTGAAAGCAAGGGTGAAGGGTCAGGTTGCCAGTCCCCATCCCCATACGCATACCCTTCTATATATAGAGAGGTAGTTTCCTGTGCCCTGTAATGCGGGGCATTAAAACAGTAAAGGCCAGAGGACAGGAAGAGCCAGCATGAGGCCCAGAGAGCCTGGCGTACTACACATTCCCCCTAGCTGTCAATCATCAGACCAACCCATCATGACATCAGAGTGATACTAACTATAGTATAGTCGCTCTAGTATTGTGTCACCACTATATTCTCTCTGGTACGCTGTTGGATCCACTATTATTGAGAAATTATTTGAATGTGCTTAGTTTGTGATGGTGTGGAGTAAAAACATTTGTGTAAAGCTCTATAATATTCTTAAACCATTATGTTTTTGTATTTTCACATTTTAGTGATCTTGGAAATGCATTGTTTGAAGATTCAGATCATAGCACATGGAAATCCTAGGTTCACCAACTTAAAATAATTGGCTAATCTACAGAGTTATATAGTTGAGCTGACTAAACTCAACGGTTTCCATGGAGTTGAACGCCGACTAGCATGGACGGACTGGAGCTCTGACTGATTTCAACAAGAAAAGAACATTGTTCTGTGTAATAGCGGGATATTCTTTGGGTGATGTAATAAGTACTTTTTTATAAAAACATAATTTTATGTGATGTCAGAGCGCCAGTCCGCCCACACTAGTTGCCGCTCAACTCCATCATAAATCGTGGAGTTGATTTTAATTAGCTACCTATAGCTATGCATAGAGTCCTGCTTCCTATCCACATCACAGCATTAACACACTCCAGTATCCTATATCTGCTATATCAAATCAAATGTATTTGTCACATACACATGGTTAGCAGGTGCTAATGCAAGTGTTGTGAAATGCTTGTGCTTCTAGTTCCGACCATGCAGTAATAACCAAAGAGTAATCTGACCTAACAATTTCACAGCAACTACAAGTGTAAAGGAATTCATACGAATATGTACATAAAAATATAGAAATGAGTGATGGCCGAACAGCATCGGCAAGATGCAGTGGATGGTATAGAGTACAGTATATACATATGAGATGAGTAATGTATGGTATGAGAACATTATATAAAGTGGCCTTGTTTAAAGTGGCTAGTGATACATTTAATTACATCAAGATGGCAAGATGCAGTAGATGGTATAGCGTACAGTATATACATATGAGATGAGTAATGTAGGGTAAGTAAACATGATATAATATAAAGTGGCTAGTGATAAATTGATTACATCAATGTTTCATTCTTAAAGTGGCTAGAGATGAGTCAGTGTGTTGGCAGCAGCCACTCAATGTTAGTGATGGCTGTTTAACAGTCTGATGGCCTTGAGATAGAAACTGTTTTTCAGGGTGAACAAGCAGTGACTCGGGTGGTTGTTGTCCCTGATGATCTTTTTGGCCTTCCTGTGACATCGGGTGGTGTAGGTGTCCTGGAGGGCAGGTAGTTTGCCCCTGGTGATGCGTTGTGCAGACCTCACTACCCGCTGCTGTGCCTTCTTCACCACACTGTCTGTGTGGGTGGACCATTTCAGTTTGCCCGTGATGTGTACGCCGAGGAACTTAAAACTCTCCACCCTCTCCACTACTGTCCCGTCAATGTAGATAGGGGGCTGCTCCCTCAAGTCCATGATCATCTCCTTAGTTTTGTTGACATTGAGTGTAAGGTTATTTTCCTGACACCACACCTCGAGGGCCCTCACCTTCTCCCTGTTGGCCGTCTCGTCGTTGTTGGTAATCAAGTCTACCACTGTAGTGTTGTCTGCAAACTTGATGATTGAGTTGGAGGCTTGCATGGCCACGCAGTCGTGGATGAACAGGGAGTACAGGAGAGGGCTGAGAACGCACCCTTGTAGGGACCCAGTTTTAAGGATCAGCGGGGTGGAGATGTTGTTACCTACCCTCACCACCTGGGGGCGGCCAGTTAGGAAGTCCAGGACCCAGTTGCACAGGGCGGGGTCGAGACCCAGGTTCTCGAGCTTAATGGTGAGTTTGGAGGGTACTAATGGTGTTACATGCTGAGTTGTAATCGATGAACACCATTCTTACATAGGTATTCCTCTTGTCCAGATGGGTTAGGGCAGTGTGCAGTGTGATGGCGATTGCGTCATCTGTGGACCTATTGGGGCGGTAAGCAAATTGGAGTGGGTCTATGGTGTCAGGTAGGGTGGAGGTGATATGGTCCTTGACTAATCTCTCAAAGCACTTCATGATGACGGAAGTGAGTGCTACATTTAGATCGGAAGAAGGTGCTACAATTAGTCATTTAGCTCAGTTACCTTAGCTTTCTTGGGAACAGGAACAATGGTGGCCCTCTTGAAGCATGTGGGGACAGCAGACTGGGATAAGGATTGATTGAATATGTCTGTAAACAACAGCCAGCTGGTCTGCGCATGCCCTGAGGACGCGGCCGGGGATGCCTTCTGGGCCTGAAGCCTTGCAAGGGTTAACGCGTTTAAATGTTTTACTCACATTGGCTGGGGCTGGTTTTTCTTTTGTTGTCCGTGATTGACTGTAGACCCTGCCACATACCTCTCGTGTCTGAGCCGTTGAATTGCGACTCCACTTTGTCTCTGTACTGACACTTAGCTTGTTTGATTGCCTTGCGGAAGGAATAGCTACACTGTTTATATTCGGTCATGTTTCCGGTCACCTTGCCCTGATTAAAAGCAGTGGTTCGCAAGTTCAGTTTTGCGCAAATGCTGCCATCAATCCACGGTATCTGGTTGGGGAATGTTTTAATAGATGCTGTGGGTACAACATCACAGATGCACTTGCTAATAAACTAGCACACCGAATCAGCGTATTCGTCAATGTTGTTGCTCGCCGCAATGAGGAACATATCTCAGTCCACGTGATCAAAGCAATCTTGAAGCGTGGAATCCGATTGGACCAGCGTTGAACAGACCTGAGCGCGGGAGCTTCCTGTTTTAGTTTCTGTCTATAGGCTGGAAGCAACAAAACGGAGTCGTGGTCAGCTTTTCCGAAGGGAGGGGGGGAGGGCCTTAAATGCGTTGTGGAAGTTAGAATAACAGTGGTCTAGGGTTTTGCCAGCCCTGGTAGCACAATCGATATGCTGATAGAATTTGTGATGCCTTGTTTTCAGATTAACCTGGATGTGTATATGTGTGTGGCTATGCGTGCGTGCGTGCGTGATACAGTCACTCCACCGACATGTCATGATTTGAAGATGTGAACTGCAGTTGGCGTTGCGTGAGAACTGCAGTTGGCGTTGCGCACCACACCACGCCATCCAGTGCCAGGTAACATTATGTTTAGGGACTTTGTTCCCTTTGATGGGCTGCTTTGCTCAAAGGCCATCGCCTTCAGGAAGTGCCTCAGGGAATATATGTGTGTGTGTACCCAAAAGCCCTAACC
This sequence comes from Oncorhynchus tshawytscha, assembly GCF_018296145.1. Taxonomy (NCBI): domain Eukaryota; kingdom Metazoa; phylum Chordata; class Actinopteri; order Salmoniformes; family Salmonidae; genus Oncorhynchus; species Oncorhynchus tshawytscha. Next base: position 46,176,366 of record NC_056447.1, on the reverse strand, counting down.
TGGGAATACCTGGAAAAACCAGTTGTTCAGTGAGTCAGTCAATCATTCAGTCAGTCAGTGTGACCGGAATCACTGTGTGTACTTCTATGTACATGTTCAGTCACATTTTGGACGTTAACCAAAAGAGCATAACGTGGCAGACAGAGACATGTCATACAACTCTGGGGGTGTGACAATGTGTTAATTGCTATTTGTATTGGACAACTGCTGCATTTCAGGGACTAGATGTCCCAACCTTTGTGGTTAAAGGACAGCCATATGTTTGTGAATGGCTCCTTCTTAGTCATCTGGCTGATAATTGTCATGAAAACACACACACACACACACACAGTATGTCAGATGGTTAAAGTGGAACTGGTCTAACCGAGGAGTTGGAAGTATACTTATGTAAATATGTCACTGTGTGACCTGACCACTGTTTGAACACTGTGTGAAAAACTACTACAAACTGTCGAGAAATTAAGAAAGACATTGTTAGAAGGAAGTAGAGAAAATAGTAATTTATTAATAACTTATCATTTCTTTACATTCGTAAGACAGGAGTGTGGACTTGAGGAGTGGTGAGGGTTGAAACCAAGATGGCTTCTCCCACCGACAGTTCTTCTCTCAGGAATGAGAGAAAGCCAAATCTAACCCATAATTTTGATTATTTTCTAAAACAACAAAAAACTGCATTGCACAGAATTTCCCTGAAAAGGCAAGGCCTCCTTTTTTTGTTAACATCTCCCAGACTTTGTAAGCCTTGAACACAGATAAGCATTCACTTGCATTAACCCTAATTGTTCCTCACTAAACACCAACAGAAAGTAGCCATCTTAAATTGGCTTCATTAAAGGTATTTCCACCAAACTTAACAAATTACAACTCACGTTTCTTAACATAGGCATGCACTGACAGTTTCAGTGATTTGTTGTAGAATTATTTTTGCTATGGTTCAATTCAGGTAGAATTGTGATAGAAGGTGAAAGCATAGCTCGGGGAAAGCCCTTTGAGGGTTAATGCACAATAACACATCTATGTACAGAACTAAGGCATACAACCAAGGTGACTGATTTGTGTGAGGGTGGGGGCAAAAAACGCCTGTTGGCTGAAATTACATTTAAAGCAAATATGATATATATTACACATATACACAATTTTACGATTCTTGGAAAACCTCGTACATTTTTTGGCATAATAAACTTAGATACTGATCAATATACAGTTGGTTGGCTTACATGAAATAAGATTTAAAAAATAATAATCAGTACCCACTTGTTGCAAAGGGTATATACTAGACAAGAACAAGACTTTACTGTATTGTCTTTTATATTAAGATATATACACTTGTATAAATGATTAAAATGACTCCACACATGTAAAATCGAGTTCAATACACTGTGCCGTCTAACCGGGGATGTTTCAACCCCAAACAGGCAAGTCTTCGCAGAAGACAAGTAATATGCACCCCAAAAAATTATGAAGGTGCAAGTGCTAGCCCAAAAAACAAAAAAGTATTTAGAATCATATATATGTTCAGATAGAACAATCATGTCTCTTTGGCACACCAGCCTTTCGTCGTGAAGCTAAACGTACACATGACCATCAGATCACTTAACGTCTCTTTCAAAGCATTGGCAGAATTTTTTTTAGGCAAAAACCTCATCGAGTCCAATAGCAATATATGGTTCTAGAAAGTTAATGTGCTTTGTCTTTCTTTCGCTTCCCCCTCTTTTCTCTCTCTTTCTTTATTTGTCCCCATTTTTGCAGCAGCTGTTTGTGAGCCCTCGGGCAGATCGACCACGTGCCCCCTTCAGAGTCCATGCTTGGCAGCTGTCACCTCAAGCCAACTGTGTCAACAACGGCATGATGTCACCGTGTCACAACAGGTGATGGAAATAAAGTAGAGAAACATTTCAGCGTTTCATGAGGTTTCATTACACCTCTGAGCCAGTAAGGGGGTGATGGTGGTGCTGCCTCACGTGGACTCCAGGGGATCCAGCTGGAAGACGTTGTGGTTGGTGGGGGTGGTGAAGTACAGAGGTTGTGTGGGGGTCACCACCCGGTTATCACAGGGGCTCTTCAGGCCCAGGGTGCGCTCAAAGTCCAGGAGTTGGCCCATGAAGTTGAAGTTGGGCGAGATGTTGGACTTCTTCATCTTGACGATGTCGTAGGCGTCGTTCATGGACAGGTTGAGCTTCTGCATGAGGTAGGCTACGGTTACCGTCACGGAGCGGCTGATGCCGGCCAGACAGTGGACCAGGACGCCACATTTTTGACCGCGAGCCTCATCTGAGAAGGACAGGAACAAAGAGGAAGAACGAGTTACATACTTTTGTCAGATATTCATCATTTGTATTTAGAGAAAACACAGCCACACAAAACAGATAGATATTCTGAAAATGAGAAATGCCTACTGTGAAGAGACTAGTGTAAGGGAAACAACAGTCACATTCAAGTAGTAGACTTAATGTTAATGCTGTAGTCCTAAATGCTAATCGGTTGTAGTCAACATTGACTGGACCATTTCCACGTTTAAGCAGCAGAAGTCTGAAATGATCGTAACAGTCTCCCACACACGTCAATCGACAAACGGCTGCGGTCTGGTACTCTGCGCATAAACAGAGCCGACATTCTTTCATTTGGTCAGGAGTACCACAACTTGGAAATGTACTATTAACGCTCTATCAAGTCATTCTTCAGCCGGCCCGGTTACTTGACAATGGTGCCATTTGGGCGTGTAAACGTAGGAGTCATGAGGGCACCCTGTCAGGGCTTACAGGATGTCAACAGAGCCTGTAAATGGCTCTCTTTGTGAAAGGAAAACATCGCTGCACTGTCCTAGATTACTTTCAATGGCCGCTTCCTTCCTGTTGTGTTCAAATGACCCCCTCCCTCCCCCTCTCCAATTTCCACACAGGCCTTTGTATTACAATTACACAAGGCTGGGGGTAAGCTAGGCCCCGGCTGCAGACAAAAAAGCAGACTGGAAGTATTCCATTGAAGTTTAATCATTGTAATTGGGAGCAGTTTATAGTACGGACCATACAGCTAGAATAGTATTTCTCTGCTTGGCACAACAGCATGAATCTTGTTCCCTCTGTAAATCCCTCCTTAACTGACTTAATAAGAAAGTACCCAAGGACACCTATTATCCAAAGTGCACAACAATAACTAAATAACTTCCTGGTGATATGAAGATATCTTACTAATAAGATGTCTGTGCTGTGGGCCTGTGGCTTTCTTTCACTTGCTAGGCCAATCACTGCTATATAGGCGTAAATATACAACTACATTTATTAGCCTCAATTCATTCTGTGGTGATGTAAAATAAGTCTGCTTTATATACATATTAACCCTGCACCTTAAAATAAATTGTTGTGTGTAAAATATAATTTGAGAGCTATCAGTGTGCTTGAATAGAAGGTATTGTGCTTACCTATGAAGCCAATGGCCTCTGGGAAGAACTGTGACAGATTCTGGCTCCAGTGATCTGAGATGGGGATCTGCTTGTACTTGAATTCCCCTGCGTTCTCGAACATGTTGGGCAGGTTGGGAGTCACGTTCAGAATGTACTTGATGCCAAACTCTTCCAGAATATCCAGGTTGGTGGAATCCTTGGCGCAGCCCAGGTAGAGGTGCGGGAGGATCTCCACTGGGAAGGAGGGCTGGGGGTTGGAGAGGGGACTGCCGTCTGAGTCTGTGGCGCTGCTCGGGTCTCGGTCGATGTCGGACTCGATATCCGAGGAGTCTGAGCTTATCCGCAGCCCCCCGAGGCCGAGCACCTGGGCCGTAGGAGAACTGCTGTTGAAAGAGCCGACCAGATTGGTCTCGCACTGGGCAGGGAACTCGGCTTGGAATTTGCTGAAACCACCTGTAAGATGAATTAAATAATAGTGTTAGACAAATCCATTGATTAAAAACAGGCCTCGGCTACTCTATGTTGTGACATAACACACCTGCATTATCCTATGCGTTTTTGCGCAAAATTGCACCCAAAATATCACTTATTCATTATTATTCACCAAATTTGGCCTACATTTTAGTGTGAAATGTGTGCTTCTGGAAAGAATAACTAAACTCACCCTCAAGGTAAAAAGCCTTGTAGCCCTCGTCTTTCATCCTCTTCAGGAGCAAGCCCAGCACCGAGCCCCCGTTGACATTTTCGTTCCATTCCCTGCTGTATTCGTCATATAGCACAATGGTATCCGTCTTGCACCTCCGCGCAAATCTCTCCCGGTCCTCGCCGTTTGAGAGCAAGGACTTGATGGAAAGATTGCCCTTCTTCAGCCGCCGGAGCATCAGGCTCGGGATGGCCACGTTAATCGCCGTTTCGACGTGCGAGGACTCGTATAGCTCCTGCGCTCTGCAGTCCATTACCAACAGGCAGTCTTTGCGCGTCTTGAGGTGCTCCTGCAGCCACTCCACGGTCTTGCTGATAGCCATTACCGATTCGAACTGAACGGGCTTGAGCTTGTCGAGCATTTAGCAACAAAAAACAATTGTCACTTCACTGCAGGAAAATTATGTGCTTGGTCCCTTTTAGGCTACCGCAAAAAAACGTCCACAACAACAGAACGTTATGAGGACTGGATCATTGAAGAAACGGCAACGCAGACTGATCGAGATAAAATATATTCTGGAATAATTTAAGAAATTAAAAATTATATATTGTTTTTCTCACGACCGTGGCTGTTTTGTAGGCCTAGTTTGAAACGAAATCAACAAAACAAGATTGTTTCTTAAATATCCGACTGTAGATTGCCTATAGGCCTACACTAGCAGTAACACTTCATTCATGCAGCTGCGTGAAGAATGTCCCATGTATTTATCAATGACTCACTGGCCAGCACAGACGTTGTCTTCGTGTTATATAACTGCCGCTTTCGCATAGAAAATATTATTCTTCTGTAAAAATTTAAATAAGAGGGATTGATTGCAGTTCAGTTACAGATGCAAAGCACTTGCATTTCCAATAATGTATTCTGTTGTCGTCTATTCCCAACGTTCTCGTTGTGAATAAGCGTATTTTGTTCTTGTCGACACTGGTTCGTCGATGTGCTCTCTGCAGCGCCAAAGTAGTGAATGGTTACAAACCCGAGGCGTTTCAATGGATACATTATATCGGCCAGCCAATCAGAGGGTGCCGAGCAGTCGTCGCCCTGGAAACGGTGCCGGGTGGAACGGACTGTGGTGATGAATTGTTAATAACTTTGTCATTCACAAAAAAAAAGCAAAGAATTTCCGCTCCGGATAAAGTGAGTTCAAACAAACAGAAGTGGCACTGCAGGGGAAGGAAGGAGAGGGCTATTACTTTAGTGCGTAGAGGGGGATCCTACCTTGTGCTCAGATTTCTTAATGCCAAAGTTGCGCTATGACAAGTTTATTGCACGGGGAGGCAGAGTTTTAGAGACAATTTATTTGGGGACAGGAGGCACGATTGAATTTTGGAATCCCAGTGAATGTATTTATTTTTCATTGTTGTAATTTTTGTCAATTAAATAAACTATTTTATGATTCCATAAAATGTTAAAGGATGTAATTATTTAATTAATATATTGCAATTAATTTGGTCTTCTAAATGAACATGCTTTATAAAGTAGATTCCAATGTAGGCATATTGGGCGCGAAAGGCTGTTCATAATGCATGCTTAATTCCAGTATCCGTGCCAAAAGTGCACCTGCAGTAGGTAGGCCTATAATGCTAGCCTAGGCTACACAGAATGCGTTTACACAGGCAGCCCAATTCTGATCATTTTTCCCAAATAATTGGTCTTTTGACCAATCACATCATATATTTTCACATAAGCTCTTTTTCAGGGCTGATCTGATTAGTCAACAGACCAATTAGTAAAACAAATCAGAATTGGGCTGCCCGTGTAAATTCAACCACAGAGGATTAATAAATATGTTGGTTTTCTGAAGCAGAAGTGCGTGGGTTGGATGCTATAGCACCTCTCGTCTGGGTCTATTTTTATCCGTTCGTTACACTACTCCTTCGGCTCCAGAGCTTTGTGTGGGTGCAATTTCCATTTTATCATGAAAATCTCTATTTTTCTCTCGATCTCTTTCTCTGATAAAACAAACATACAATTAAAAGACTACATCAAAACCACACAATTGCACTACAGTCAACCGGATCTACAGCATTATAACATACACATGTGGTTTTGACTCAGTCATAACGAAACCAACGTTTACTGTGTCATCAAAAGCAACTGTTCGATCCGTTGGACCCGCTAATGGCCGTGCTAAATCTAAATTATGTCCCATTAATAAACACTAGAAGGCCAATCAGCGGTGGAATCGGCCAATCAGCGGTGGAATCGGGCATTCCAACGGACTTTCCTACACATGATTACCTCAATAAATGCATATTTCTTTGCAACTTAATACGGAATTTTTACTTCCCCGCTTCCACTTTCAAGTTTGTGTAGGCCTAAATACATTGCCAATAACATTGCACAAATGAATGTGGCTACTCCAATGAACCATAGCGGCTGATTATTTGATCATCTAAAATCCTCCCAACTAATCAAAAAAAAATGGAACAACAAAACAGACGCCATATGCAGGGAGAGGATTCTAATATCTAAGAATGTTTCTATATTAACTATACAACATATACATTTTTTTGTAAGTGAACAATAGAGGGAGAGTTCCCTAAATTCAAACATAAATAAAAACATTTTGACTTGTTAAATGTTGACTTGAGTTGTTAAAAAGCCTTCATAACAATGTCATTACAAAACACAACATGCCAGGTTATGGTGACAATAGTGATAATCTTTTGCCTTAGCTGTCTGTGTTTGATATACAGAATTTAACAAAATAATCCTATTTTTAGAGTAAATAGTGCACAGGGCTATCCACACACACACACACACACACACACACACACACACACACACACACACACACACACAGGATCCTCTCAGGCAGAGGCATGTGTGTACATTTTCAGAGCAGGTAACATATGAAATGTGAAGCAGCAGACCTTTGCCCTTCCCCCTGTCACATTCAAATAGTCCCCTAGTAGACAGTGCTCTGGCTGAATGGAGCCAAGCTATTTCCTTTCAGGTTCAAATACATTCTCTCTTTCAGGAACAAATGCCCCCTGCCCCCTTTCCTCCATCCACCCTCTCTCCCTTCCCTCTTTCTCTATAGCCTCTATATCCCAAACGGCTTTCTCCCTCCCTCCCTCCCTCCCTCCCTCCCTCCCTCCCTCCCTCCCTCCCTCCCCCCTCCCTCCCTCCCTCCCTCCCTCCCTCCCTCCCTCCCTCCCGTTAATCTACTTGCCCTCCTTGTTTCTCAGCCACTGGGTGCTTGTTGACTGACCAGGAAATCCTTTGTTCGTTCACAAAAGCTCCCTGTATCTAGGAGTTGTGGGGTCTGGACTGGAGCTGTGCCGCTGTACAGATAGGGTTGGGGAGGGAGGGTCTGTGTCTGTGTGTGTGATAATGTGTGTGTGTCTGTGTGTGTGTCTGTCTGTGTGATAATGCGTGTGTGTCTGTGTGTGTGATAATGTGTGTTGGCTGAACAGTGCAGCAGCTTATCTTTAACTATGAGCTGTTCCTGATATTTAACTTCTTGTAAGTTCCTTTGGTGGGCCACTAATGGAGAGAAAGTTCCAGACACCCCAGAAAAGACAACACAGAGACCTGTTAGACTACTGTCACTGGTTGATAACAACAGATACCTGTCAGACTACTGTCACTGGTTGATAACAACAGAGACCTGTCAGACTACTGTCACTGAATGATAACAACAGAGACCTGTCAGACTACTGTCACTGGCTGATAACAACAGAGACCTGTCAGACTACTGTCACTGGTTGATAACAGAGACCTGTCAGACTACTGTCACTGGTTGATAACAACAGAGACCTGTCAGACTACTGTCACTGGTTGATAACAACAGAGACCTGTCAGACTACTGTCACTGGTTGATAACAACAGAGACCTGTCAGACTACTGTCACTGGCTGATAACAACAGAGACCTGTCAGACTACTGTCACTGGTTGATAACAGAGACATGTCAGACTACTGTCACTGGTTGATAACAACAGAGACCTGTCAGACTACTGTCACTGGCTGATAACAACAGAGACCTGTCAGACTACTGTCACTGGTTGATAACAACAGAGACCTGTCAGACTACTGTCACTGGTTGATAACAGAGACCTGTCAGACTACTGTCACTGGTTGATAACAACAGAGACCTGTCAGACTACTGTCACTGGTTGATAACAGAGACCTGTCAGACTACTGTCACTGGTTGATAACAACAGAGACCTGTCAGACTACTGTCACTGGTTGATAACAACAGAGACCTGTCAGACTACTGTCACTGGTTGATAACAACAGAGACCTGTCAGACTACTGTCACTGGTTGAGAACAACAGAGACCTGTCAGACTACTGTCACTGGTTGAGAACAACAGAGACCTGTCAGACTACTGTCACTGGTTGAGAACAACAGAGACCTGTCAGACTACTGTCACTGGTTGAGAACAACAGAGACCTGTCAGACTACTGTCACTGGTTGATAACAACAGAGACCTGTCAGACTACTGTCACTGGTTGATAACAACAGAGACCTGTCAGACTACTGTCACTGGTTGATAACAACAGAGACCTGTCAGACTACTGTCACTGGTTGATAACAGAGACCTGTCAGACTACTGTCACTGGTTGATAACAACAGAGACCTGTCAGACTACTGTCACTGGTTGATAACAACAGAGACCTGTCAGACTACTGTCACTGGTTGATAACAACAGAGACCTGTCAGACTACTGTCACTGGCTGATAACAACAGAGACCTGTCAGACTACTGTCACTGGTTGATAACAGAGACATGTCAGACTACTGTCACTGGTTGATAACAACAGAGACCTGTCAGACTACTGTCACTGGCTGATAACAACAGAGACCTGTCAGACTACTGTCACTGGTTGATAACAACAGAGACCTGTCAGACTACTGTCACTGGTTGATAACAGAGACCTGTCAGACTACTGTCACTGGTTGATAACAACAGAGACCTGTCAGACTACTGTCACTGGTTGATAACAGAGACCTGTCAGACTACTGTCACTGGTTGATAACAACAGAGACCTGTCAGACTACTGTCACTGGTTGATAACAACAGAGACCTGTCAGACTACTGTCACTGGTTGATAACAACAGAGACCTGTCAGACTACTGTCACTGGTTGAGAACAACAGAGACCTGTCAGACTACTGTCACTGGTTGAGAACAACAGAGACCTGTCAGACTACTGTCACTGGTTGAGAACAACAGAGACCTGTCAGACTACTGTCACTGGTTGATAACAACAGAGACCTGTCAGACTACTGTCACTGGTTGATAACAACAGAGACCTGTCAGACTACTGTCACTGGTTGATAACAACAGAGACCTGTCAGACTACTGTCACTGGTTGATAACAACAGAGACCTGTCAGACTACTGTCACTGGTTGATAACAACTGCAGTCTATCTCCTGTTTTAACAACAATGATGTAATCTGCAGTAGCCTACCCAAATAGACAGACACACATGGGCGTGCAAACACATACACACACAAATATGTATGTTACTCTCATACAAACAGAAACATCCTCAAAAAGTTCTACAGCTGCACCATCGAGAGCAGGTTGCATCACCTCCTGGTATGGAAACTGCTCGGCCTCCGACCACAAGGACACTAGAGAGGGCAGTGCGTACGGCCCAGTACATCATTGGGGCCAAGCTCCCTGCCATCCAGGACCTCTATACCAGGCGGTGTCAGAGGAAGGCCATAAACATTGCCAAGACTCCAGCCACCCTAGTCATAGACTGTTCTCTCTGCTACGGCACGGCAAGCGGTACCGGAGCGCCAAGTAAAAGTCCAAAAGGCTTCTTACCAGCTTCTACCCCCAAGGAATAAGGTTGCTGAACAGCTAATCAAATGGCTACCCAGACTATTTTACGCTGCTGCTATTCGCTGTTTATTATCTATGCAGTCACTTTACCCCTATCTACATGTACATATTATCTCAATTACCTCGACGAACCTGTGCCCACGAACATCAACTCTGTACCGGTACCACTTGTATATAGCCTTGTTGTTCTTTTTTTATTGTTGCTCTTTTATTTTTTACTTTAGTTTATTTAGTAAATATTTTTCTTAACTCTTATTTTTCTTAAAACTACATTGTTGGTTAAGGGCTTGTAGGCATTTCAGAGTAAGGTCTACCTACACCCTGTTGTGACAAATACACATTTGATTGGATTTTGATTTGATAATATGCACTTACTTCAGTGACAACTCATACATTTCAGATAACAGTATCTATGACCCAAGCAAGGTGAATAGGGCACCATTTTCCATGTGCCCAAATGTGCCCTTATATTCCAGTTGGAGCCTGAGATGCTGGTGATGGGACTGAGATCAAGGTTCTGATTGATAGTGGAGAAGGGCCCTGTTGCGGGCTCTTTCCACATCTATTCAAATGGAAATACAGGGGCCTTCATATTGACAACAGGAACAACATGGGGTCTGGAGAACCACAGGGCAGCACACACACCAGACACACTTCCTGTAATAGGATGGAATGAGGATCTGTCCCCCTGACAATCTCACACACACGCACACACCACTCTGCTTTCCTGCGGCTCTAAGGCAGAGGTGGGGTGACCAATGCGGTTTCGTGAGAGGCCACACACACACACACACCCTAGTCTAGGCAGTCCGGAGACAATGGCGTCTCTACTCTTATCAGTTGGCCCCATCACCCTGTCTCTGCACTGCGTCGGGGCCGTCTGTTGTTGCGCCGGTGTGTGTGTGTGTGTATATGTGTAAAACAGGAGCATAGCTCTCACAAAGACCCAGTAGGTCAAGGGTCATGCACGATGGGGGTGGGCCAGTACGAGTGTGTGTATGCGTTGGTTGTGTGTGTATGTGCGGAGAAAGAGAGCAAGATTTCCTCTTTGCTGGGTGTCCACATCCTCTTCCTTTGATCCACTTCTGTCAGTCTCACTGTCCTCCCCGGAATCTAACCTTCATCTCCTCAAATCCAGCGTTCAGAAACATCCTCTGTGTGTTCAACACATTTCGGCATAACTTTACATTGCATAGGCATTATTTCAGGGTAACTGGAGGGGAATCATGTAAATATGGGTTAATAACAGAGTATGTAACTTTCAATGTAACAAGGATGTACAGTTGAAGACGGAAGTTTACATACACTCAGGTTGGAGTCATTAAAACTTGTTGTTCAACCACTCCACAAATTTCTTGTTAACAAACTATAGTTTTGGCAAGTCGGTTAGGACATCTACTTTGTGCATGAGAGGTAATTTTTTCAACAATTGTTTACAGACAGATTATTTCACTTATCACAATTCCAGATTTAAACCCATGTAATGTACTGTGTAGTGTGGTTCCCATTTCTCTTTTGGGGCCATTTTGTTACACAATAATCCCAGAATGGAATGGTAGAATGGAAAATATATATGTGAAAACTAACAGCCTAAGCAGGTGGCCATGCCAATGTTATGGTCATAATGCTGGAACTATTGACACTACGATAAACAAAGAACCACTACAAAAATACGTGTCAAGGTGTGTATGTGTGCATATTTTAATCAAATCAAAATGTGCCGAATACAACAGTTGTAGACCTTACAGTGAAATGCTTACTTACAAGCCCTTATCCAACAATGCAGTTAAGAAAAATAAGTGTTAAGAAAGTATTTACAAAAATAAACTTAAAAAATAAATAAAACACAAAAATGAAACAAAATAGAAAAATAACAAATATTTAAACAGCAACAATAAAATAATAGTAGCGAGGCTATATACAAGGGGTACCGGTAGAGAGACAATGTGCGGGGTCACACGTTAGTCAAGGTAATTGGGGTAATATGTACATTACCGTTCAAAAGTTTGGAGTGACTTAGAAATGTCCTTGTTTTTGAAAGGAAAGCACATTTTTTTGTCCATTAAAATATCTTAAAATTGATCAGAAATAAGCTGGAAACGGCAGGTTTCTTTTATGGAATATCTGCGTAGGTGTACAGAGGCCCATTATCAGCAACCATCACTCCTGTGTTCCAATGGCACGTTGTGTTAGCTAATCCAAGTTCATCATTTAAAAAGGCTAAATGATCATTCGAAGATCCTTTTGCAATTATATTAGCACAGCTGAAAATGGTTGTTCTGAATAAAGAAGCAAAAAACTGGCCTTCTTTAGACTAGTTGAGTATCTGGAGCATCAGCATTTGTGGGTTCGATTACAGGCTCAAAATGGCCAGAAACAAAGCACTTTCTTCTAAAACTTGTCAGTCTCTTCTTGTTCTGAGAAATGAAGGCTATTCTTTGTGAGAAATTGCCAAGAAACTGAAGATCCCGTACAACGCTGTGTACTACTCCTTATACAGGAAAGCGCAAATTGGTTTTAATCAGAATAGAAAGAGGAGTGGGAGGGCCCGGTGCATAACTGAGCAAGAGGACAAGTACATCAGAGTGTCTAGTTTGAGAAACAGACGCCTAACAAGTCCCCAACTGGCAGCTTCAGTACCCGCAAAACACCAGTCTCAACATCAACAGTGATGAGGCAACTCTGGGATGCTTGCCTTCTAGGCAGAGTTGCAAAGAAAAAGCCATATCTCAGACTGGCCAACATAAATAAAAGAATAAAATGGGAAAAATAACACAGACACTGGATGGAGGGGGGGGGGGCGCTCCGGTACCACTTGCCGAACCGTAGCAGAGAGATCAGTCTATGACTAAGGTGGCTAGAGTATTTGGCAATTTATAGGGCTTCCTCTGACACTGCCTGGTATAGAGGTCCTGGATGGCAGGAAGCCTGGCTCCAGTGGTGTACTGGGATGTACGCACTACCCTCTGTAGTGCCTTGCAGTCGGAGGTCGAGCAGTTGCCATACCAGGTGGTGATGCAACCAGTCAGGATGCTCTAGATGCTGCAGCTGTAGAACTTTTTGAGTATCTGAGGACCCATGCCAAAACTTTTGTCTCCTGAGGGGGAATAGGCATTGTCTTGCCCCCTTCACAACTGACTTGGTGTGTTTGGACCATGAAAGTTTGTTGGTGATGTGGACACCAAGAAACTTGAAGCACTCAACCTGCTCCACTACAGCCCCGTCGATGAGAATGGGGGTGTGCTCAGCCAGCCTTTTACTGTAGTCCACAATCATCTCCTTTGTCTTGATCACATGAGGGAGAGGTTGTTATCCTGGCACCACAATGCCAGGTCTCTGACCTCCTCTCTATAGGCTGTCTCATCGTTGTCGGTGATCAGGCCTACTACTGTTGTGTCATTGGCAAACTTAAAGATGGTGTTGGAGTCGTGCTTGGCCATACAGTCATGGGTGAACAGGGAGTACAGGAGGGCACTTAGCACGCACCCCTGAGGGGTCCCCGTGTTGAGGATTGGTGTGGCAGATGTGTTGTAACCTACCCTTACCACCTGGAGTTGGAAGTGAAGTGCAGGATCCAGTTGCAGAGGGAGGTGTTTAGTCCCAAGGTCATTAGCTTAGTGATGAGCTTTGAGGGCACTATGGTGATTAATACAGCAGTTAAAATATATGTTTTGGACCATCAGGGCACTGCAGAGGGAAACACTGCTACTCAGCGCTCTCTCATTCTCGCTGGCTTAATAAAAACAGGAAGTGGTGTTGTGTTGAAAGGCCTCCCCTGAGAGAAGCTGTAAACAAACAGGCCCGCTGGAACCCTCTACAGCACAGCACCATGCAGAGAAAACAGGAAGTGAGATCTGCCACAGTGGGGAGCGCACCATAAGACTGAGGTCTAGGAGTAGTGTGTTTGTCAGCATGTATGACAGTGGAATTTAGGAACAAGTAGTTCCCGAAGCCCCATCAACCTTCTTCTTTGGGCCCATTACAGGAAGTTAAAGGATAAGTAGCATAAAAGCAGAGGTGGAAAAGTATTAAATTGTCATATGAGTAAAAGTTAAGATACCTTAATATAAAATGACTCAAGTAAAAGTAACCCAGTAAAATACTGCTTGAGTAAAAGTCTAAAAGTATCAGATTTTAAATGTACTTAAGTACAGTGGTGGAAAAAGTACTCATTTTCATACTTGAGTAAAAGTACAAAGTAAAAGTAAATGCTACACATCAAATTCCTTATATTTTGCAAACCAGACTGTCACGGTCGTCCTCCTCTTCATCTGAAGAGGAGAGGCGAGATGGATCGGAGGACCAATATGCGGCGTGGTAAGTGTCCATGGTTCTTTTAATACGTAAATGTACACATGAACAACTGAATACAAAAACAAGAACCGTGAAAACCTAAAACAGTCCTATCTAGTGCAAAACACAGAGACAGGAACAATCACCCACAAACACACAGTGAAACCCAGGCTATCTAAGTATGATTCTCAATCAGAGACAACTAATGACTCCTGCCTCTGATTGAGAACCATACTAGGCCGAAACATAGAAATACCCAAATCATAGAAAAACAAACATAGACTGCCCACCCCAACTCACGCCCTGACCATACTAAATAATGACAAATCAAAGGAAATAAAGGTCAGAACGTGACACAGACAGCAACTATTTCCTTTTTTATAACTTTTTTTGACAGCCATGGGCACACTCCAACACTCAGACATAATTTACGAAGGAAGCATTTATGTTTAGTGAGTCCACCAGTTCAGAGGCAGTAGGGATGACCAGGGACGTTATCTTGATAAGTGTGTGAATTGGACCATTTTCCTTTACTGCTAAGCATTCAAATTGTAACTAGTACTTTGCGTGTCAGGAAAAATGTATGGAGTAAAAAGTACATAATTTTCTTTAGGAATGTAGTGACGTAAATGTAAAAGTAGTCAAACATATAAATAGTAAAGTACAGATACTCCAAAAAAGTATTTAAGTAGTACTTTAAAGTATTTTTACCTAAGTACTTTACACCACTGCATAAATGAAAACACATGATTTGCATTCATATGCACATCAAACTCCCAATGCAAATTTACACCTCCCTTTTCAATTTTTTTGTGTTATTACATAAAAACGAATCAGAATGCCGAACTCATGCCGGAAAATGTTTTTGCGGGGTGTGACGTAAAATGGAAGACCCGGCATGCCAGCCTATACCCTATAACGTAAACTCCAACAGAAATAACTTCCAATGTGTAATTTCAAATTAAACCAAATCGTTTGAACTAAGGATGCATGATATATCGGTGAACATATCGGAATCGGACGATATTAGCTAAAAATGTGATGTCTAATTTAACGGCGATGTTAAAAAAACAATGTCAAAGCTACCGTGCATACCTATATAACGTAGGTATATGACATAAAGATGCCACGTAAATTATGCGCTACACATGTGTAGCGTGGTTCGTTCTGCGTTGTGTGATTTAATTAGGACACTGCCACAACTGGAGGTCTGCATGTTGGATTTTTATTTGCCTTGCACACGAAGAGACAACACACAATATGTTAGCCCTTGGCACAGCCACAGCTCTCAGGCACCTCGCTAGCTGAAGGTCAGGCAAAAGAGAGAACCAAAAAGAAATAACAGGTGCTGTGTGCAGACATTCAGTGCACAACAGCACACCATACAAAACAAGTAAAATGATATACAACATAATTCGGGCAAAATAAAAGACATACCTGCACACTAAGCGACAACACACAATATTTTAATCCATGGCGCAGTCACAGCTCTCAGGCACCTGCGCGAGCACACGGAAACTCACTCAAATACTGTCCCAGGTACTCACAAGTTACAATGGGTACCCTAGTTAGCGAGCTCAGTGAAACTTGTTAACATAAATCTTTATATTGTCCACATTGTGACAAAACTTACGGTTGCATAACAGCACATTGTGTAACATTACCACGGTTTTATATTGAACAATTGCGGAGCCAAGGACAACATACCTCGCTAGCTGAAGGTCAGGCAAAAGAGAACAATAAGGGGGTACGGAAATACAGATAACCCGCGATGGACCAAACCAAAATATACTAAACTTTTACAATCAAGTGTATTTACAATATAGATATGAAAAGTGTTTGTACACCAAAAAATAATATTAGCTATGCAGCTGTAATTAAAAACAAATGTAAAAACACACTGAATTATTATTATTATTATCAAATTATTAACATCCCCTCTTGACTTGGCCTATTCGAACTGGTCCTTGTGTGCAACTTGGTGCAAAATCTAGGGGAACAACATCACACATGCAACACAGCATTCCTAACCTAGCCCACACAATGTCTGCTGTGTGGATCGAGCAGTCAACAAGTCGAGCAGCCATTTGAAAGAGTACGAAAACTTCAGCGAGACAACTCAAAGTCGAAATCCATTGAAGCCAAGATAATGGAATTCATTGCCCTTGACAGTCGTGGGTGATGTTTGTTTTCGCCGACTAGTGTTGTGCAACGTTCTCATTGTTTGTAATATGGAAAGCACTGTCCAGTGTTCTGAACTATTATCACCCAATAGGGTGTGTCTAGTCTAAGTGTTTCACACACACACAAAGGTGCATTGTAACACCCAATCAGGTAGCATTAAACACACGTCACCACAAGAACCCCAACACATTTACCTCACAATCCAACCCAACCTCTAAGGAAATAGCTCCTTATAAAATGGGCCTCCAATTTTTAAAAACATAACAATTGGGCTTCCTCAACATAACAACATATCCTGATGATGATGAAGTCTCTGCATACGTCGCATTCTGGCGCCGTGTGCTAGAACATCCATGACGGCCGCTCTGTCTATCGAAGCAGTTAGCGCATGCCAGGAAACTAATCAAGACGTACATTTTGTACAAGCTCCGACATGACCTCCTCCACTCCTCGGCAGCTGTTTTCATCCCCACGCCCTGCCTCCCATGCATCCCTCTCTCCGCTCCTCCCCAAATGGGAGAAGTATGGGAGGAATTTAGTAAACACTGAGCGAGACGGGGGCGTGGGCGGCCCTAGAGCATCGTGGTAATGACCCCCGGAACGGAGCTCGTGATTAGATGAGAGCAGGATGAGGGCCATTAGGTGGTTGTTAGATTGTTGTTAGATGGTTGTGGTTGTTAGGTAGCTGTTGTGTGACTTTGCTATACAGGGAAACCTGTAATTACACTGTAGTGTTATTATGAGCGGCCAGCCAAAACGGCAGATCTAAACACCATGCTGACGAGGCCTTCCCCTCGCCTTGCCATATCCTTCCCTACGGCAAGCCTGAACATGTCGGAAAGAAAGAGAGAGAGTGCGTGTGTGTTGGGACATGGGGGTTTATTTCAGCAGCATATTTCACATCAAAATCTGCTTGACACAACTCGCTTTTGAGGAACAAGACAAAACACTTCACTATGACCACTTCTGCTTGCTTTAGGACAAGTTTTACGAGAACACCCACTCACTCAACTTGTAAAAAACACATATTGCTCAATAGGACTAAAATGCTAACTTCACAAACAGCTAAAAACACCTCCTAGCCGCCTTCCTTTCACATATCACATCCCACACAGACAATGCTGTGGTCTAGTTTCTTTATGACTGGCCTCACAAGTTGCCTCACAGGCTGATATACTGTATGTAGCTCTTTACTTTGTGGTATAGAAATTAGCAGACAATAAATTCATCTCAAAAACAAACATCATTAATGAATTATTACGATTTCTTTACTATTTGACCATGCCATTTCTTCAATAGATGCCAGAGAGTACAGTACTGTTAATAGGACTGGGTGAACATCAGGACACTCATATTCAAGTCCATTTCTTCAATAGATGCCAGAGAGAACAGTACTGTTAATAGGACTGGGTGAACATCAGGACACTCATATTCAAGTCCAGTTGAACACTGGATGTCTATCCATTGAAGTTCCCAGGAGGTTGAACATAGACCTACATGAAGGTCTCAGACCATTTCAGCGAGGAGCGGTGGTTGGGTGCACAGCGGACCCCCTAAACCCAATCCTCCACACACAGCAGACCAGAGACTCCCAGACCACCCAGGCAGAAATATGGGCCATCCCAGACCCCAGCACAGACCACCACCCACAGCCTCCATTGTTCTCCTTTCTGATTCCTTGGAACAGGTCCAGGATCAGCAGTTCTAACCTCATTACATCCTCCTAAAACGATTCCTATGAGAATGACCTTTGAACCCACCAGAGTCTATGGGAGGAAAATGAACAGACTATAGTCTAAAAGATGGGGAATTGTGGTAACATAAAATGAGAGTCACTACAGACGCTAACTCAATTTTCTAAGTTTTCGGTCAGTAGTGAGATAACAATAGTATAGTGTCTTTTACATTTTTATTTCGGACTTCCTTGTGTGACTCTGCTAGGTGTTATTGGTGAAATGTTTTTCAACTATAGCAGGCTACAGTTGACAGCTCCAAAGAAGCTGCGCGTGTGTTATATGTGGTTTTTATGTTGTTCATGACACCTTCATATGACTTCACTTTGTTATCATGTGACTCAGTGTTTGTCATACATACTGAACAAAAATATGAACGCAACATGTAAAGTCTTGGTCACATTTCTCATGAGCCAAAATAAAAGATCACAGAAAGGATCCATATGCAAAAAAAGCTTATTTCTCTAAAATGTGCACAAATTTGCTTACATCCCTGTTAGTAAGCATTTATTCTTTGCCAAGAGAATCCATTCACCTGACCATGTGGCATATCAAGAAGCTGATTAAAACTTCTTATGGCTGAGATCCCGTTAACGGGATCAAGTTGACAACAGCCAGTGAAAGTGCAGGGCGCCAAATTCAAACAACAGAAATATCAATTAAAATTCCTCAAACAAACAAGTATTATACACCATTTTAAAGATAAACTTGTTGTTAATCTCACCACAATGTCTGATTTCAAAAAGGCTTTACGATGAAAGCATACCATGCGATTATGATAGGTCAGCACCTAGTCACAGAAAAACACAGCCATTTTTCCAGCCAAAGAGAGGAGTCACAAAAAGCAGAAATAGAGTTAAAATGAATCACTAACCTTTGATGATCTTCATCAGATCACACTCATAGGACTTCATGTTACACAATACATGTATGTTTTGTTCAATAAAGTTCATATTTATATCCAAAAATCTCAGTTTACATTGGGACGTTATGTTTAGTAATGTTTTGCTTCCAAAACATCTGGTGATTTTGCAGAGAACCACATCAATTTACAGAAATACTCATCATAAATGGTGAAGAAAATACAAGTTTAATTCATGGAATTAAAGATATCCTTCTCCTTAATGCAACCACTGTCAGATTTCAAAAAAGCTTTACAGAAAAAGCACACCATGCAATAATCTGAGTACAGCGCTCAGACACAAAAACAAGCCATACAGATACCCGCCATGTTGTGGAGTCAGTAAATGTCAGAAATAGCATTATAAATATTTACTTACCTTTGATGATCTTCATTAGAATGCACTTCCAGAAATCCCAGATCAACAATAAATGTTTGTTTTGTTCGATAAAGTCTATAATTTATGTCCAAATACCTCCTTTTTATTTGCGCGTTTAGTTCAAAAATCCAAATTCACAAGGTGCAGGCCAGACGAAAAGTCAAAAAGTTCAATTACAGTTCGTAGAAACATGTCAAACGATGTATAGAATCAATCCTTAGGATGTTTTTAACATAAATCTTCAATAATATTCCAACCGGACAATTCCTATGTCTTTAGAAAGGAAAAGGAGCGCAGCTAACTCTCACGGGCGCACGTAAACTGAGCTCCTGGCATTCTGCCAGACACCTTAGTCAAACAGCTCTTATTCTCTCCCCCTTCACAGTAAGAAGCCTGACACAAGGTTCTAAATACTGTTGACATCTAGTGGAAGCCTTAGTAAGTGCAATATGACCCCATAGACACTGTACATTGGATAGGCAAAGACTTGAAAACCAACAAACCTCAGATTTCTCACTTCCTGGTTGGATTCTTTCTCAGGTTTTTGCCTGCCATATGAGTTCTGTTATACTCAAAGACATCATTAAAACAGTTTTAGAAAATTCCGATTGTTTTCTATCCAAATATACTAATAATATGCATATCTTAGCTTCTGGGCCTGAGTAACAGGCAGTTTACTCTGGGCACCTTATTCATCCAAGCTACTCAATACTGCCCCCAGCCATAAGAAGTTAAACAGCATGATCATTACACAGGTACACCTTAAGCTGGGGACAATAAAAGGCCACTCTAAAATGTGCAGTTTTGAGGGAGTGTGCAATTGGCATGCTGACTGCAGGATTGTCCAAGAGAATTTGGCAGTACATCCAACTAGCCTCACAACCGTAGATCATGGGTAACCACGCCAGCCCAGGACCTCCACACCCATCTTCTTCACCTGCGGGATCATTTGAGGAAGGGGATGGGGGGTGCTGAGGAGTATTTTTGTATTTAATAAAGCCCTTTTTTGGGGAAAAACTCATTCTAATTGGCTGTGCCTGGCTCCTCAGTGGGTGGACTTGGCTCCCAAGTGGGTGGGCTTATGCCCTCCAAGGCCCACGCATGAATGCACCCCTGCCCAGTCATGTAAAATCCATAGATAAGGGCCAAATTAATTCATTTCAATTGAATGATTACCTTCTATGAACTGTAATTTAGATAACATTTTTGAAATTGTTGCATGTTGCATTTATATTTTTATTCCGTAGTAACACGCCTTTCTCTGGATTGTACAAATGCAACATCATGCAGTCCCCATTCAGGCCTATTGGGAATTAACTTCTTCGAGATAGGGGGTGCTCTTTCAATTTTGGATAAAAACGTTCCCGTTTTAAACAAGATATTTTGTCACGAAAAGATGCTTGACTATGCAAGTAATTGACAGCTTTGGAAAGAAAAAACTCTGACGTTTCCACAACTGCAAAGATATTATCTGTGAGTGCCCCAAAACTAATGCTACAGGCAAAACCAAGATGAAATTTCATACAGGAAATGCCCCAGATTCTGAAGGCGCTGTGTTCCAATGTCTCCTTATATGGCTGTGAATGCGTCAGGAATGAGCCTGTACTTTCTGCCGTTTCCCCAAGGTGTCTGCAGCATTGTGACGTATTTGTAGGCAATCATTGGAACATTTACCAGGTGTCCGCCCGGATTGTCCTGCGTCGAAATTATTGCTTAATCTCTAGGTCCATGCGCGTTCCATTTCTTCAGAGGAGAAACTAAACTGCCACGAATGATTTATCATCGATAGATATGTGAAAAACACCTTGAGGATTGATTCTAAACAACGTTTGCCATGTTTCTGTCGATATTATGGAGTTAATTTGGAAAAAGTTTGCGTTGTAATGACTTAATTTTCGGGTTTTTTCTTACCCAAACGTGATGAAGAAAACAGAGCGATTTGTCTACATAAATAATATTTTTGGAAAAACTGAACATTTGCTATCTAACTGAGAGTCTCCTCATTGAAAACATCTGAAGTTCTTCAAAGGTAAATTATTTTATTTGAATGCTTTTCTTGTTTTTGTGAAAATGTTGCATGCTGAATGCCAGGCTTAATGCTATGCTAGGCTATCAATACTGTTACACAAATGCTTGTTTAGCTATGGTTCAAAAGCATATTTTGAAAATCTGAGATGACAGTGTTGTTAACAAAAGGCTAAGCTTGAGAGCTAATATATTTATTTCATTTCATTTGCGATTTTCATGAATAGTTAACGATGCGTTATGCTAATGAGCTTGCGGAGAGAATAACACTCCTGGATACAGGTTTTTCGTAGCCAAACATGATGAACAAAACAGAGCGATTTGTCCTACACAAATAATCTTTTTGGAAAAACTGAACATTTGCTATCTAACTGAGTCTCCTCATTGAAAACATCTGAAGTTCTTCAAAGGTAAATTATTTTATTTGAATGCTTTTCTTGTTTTTGTGAAAATGTTGCATGCTGAATGCTAGGCTAAATGCTATGCTAGGCTATCAATACTCTTGCACAAATGCTTGTTTAGCTATGGTTCAAAAGCATATTTTGAAAATCTGAGATGACAGTGTTGTTAACAAAAGGCTAAGCTTGAGAGCAAATATATTTATTTCATTTCATTTGCGATTTTCATGAATAGTTAACGTTGCGTTATGGTAATGAGCTTGAGGCTGTATTCACGATCCCGGATCCGGGATGGCTAGAATCAAGAGGTGTTAATCAATGGGGTACTTGCACCAAGTACTTCCAAATAAAGACCTTTTTCGTTTCTATTCCATAAAGAGTGATTTATTGACCCCCCCCCAAAAAAGTCTTACTTAATTCCCAATACAAGCTATAGTCATTATTTTGTGTGATTGTCACTGACTGGGACTATGGTGTAGCACACTCCACCCACAAGAAGCACATGTCCACCACATGTGGTTCCCTGCACGCCGCCATTTAAAGTATACATCATCTCTGGCATTAAAGGCAATGTAAACCATGGAGTTTACTGCCCAGATGGAAGGTAAGCGGACAATAATATGAATGCAGGCCTGTATACACATTACTAGCCATCGCAACCACTGTCGTGAATTTAGGGTAGACATTGCGTGGTAGACATTTTTAAAACAACCATATGCGTATACAGTATATGGTGAAGAGATTAAGGGGACAACATTTTGACCGTTAACCTCTCAGCTTTGTGACAACACAACTCTTACCTCTTAAATCAGGCTTCACATTCACCAATTATGGACCAACTGTCATGGACTCTCTGTCAAGTGCTTTCAAGATGGTGCGCACACACACACAAAGATAGAACATACACGCACGCACACATTTGACCAGGTTGTTACTGCAAAATATCAAATAAAGGTTAAAATAACAACCCCCCCCCCCACCCCACACACACACACATCAACCTGCCAACCCCAACACAAACCCATTACACCACACACCCTTATTTCCATTCCCACTGGACCTTAAAGCCAAACATAGCTCTTTAGTTTGTGGTATAGAAATTAGCAGATAATAAATTCATCTCAAAAACAAACATCATTAATGAATTATTACGATTTCTTTACTATTTTACCATGCCATTTCTTCAATAGATGCCAGAGAGAACAGTACTGTTAATAGGACTGGGTGAACATCAGGACACTCATATTCAAGTCCATTTCTTCAATAGATGCCAGAGAGAACAGTACTGTTAATAGGACTGGGTGAACATCAGGACACTCATATTCAAGTCCAGTTGAACACTGGATGTCTATCCATTGAAGTTCCCAGGAGGTTGAACATAGACCTACATGAAGGTCTCAGACCATTTCAGCGAGGAGCGGTGGTTGGGTGCACAGCGGACCCCCTAAACCCAATCCTCCACACACAGCAGACCAGAGACTCCCAGACCACCCAGGCAGAGATATGGGCCATCCCAGACCCCAGCACAGACCACCACCCACAGCCTCCATTGTTCTCCTTTCTGATTCCTTGGAACAGGTCCAGGATCAGCAGTTCTAACCTCATTACATCCTCCTAAAACGATTCCTATGAGAATGACCTTTGAACCCACCAGAGTCTATGGGAGGAAAATGAACAGACTATAGTCTAAAAGATGGGGGAATTGTGGTAACATAAAATGAGAGTCACTACAGACGCTAACTCAATTTTCTAAGTTTTCGGTCAGTAGTGAGATAACAATAGTATAGTGTCTTTTACATTTTTATTTCGGACTTCCTTGTGTGACTCTGCTAGGTGTTATTGGTGAAATGTTTTTCAACTATAGCAGGCTACAGTTGACAGCTCCAAAGAAGCTGCGCGTGTGTTATATGTGGTTTTTATGTTGTTCATGACACCTTCATATGACTTCACTTTGTTATCATGTGACTCAGTGTTTGTCATACATACTGAACAAAAATATGAACGCAACATGTAAAGTCTTGGTCACATTTCTCATGAGCCAAAATAAAAGATCACAGAAAGGATCCATATGCAAAAAAAAGCTTATTTCTCTAAAATGTGCACAAATTTGCTTACATCCCTGTTAGTAAGCATTTATTCTTTGCCAAGAGAATCCATTCGCCTGACCATGTGGCATATCAAGAAGCTGATTAAAACTTCTTATGGCTGAGATCCCGTTAACGGGATCAAGTTGACAACAGCCAGTGAAAGTGCAGGGCGCCAAATTCAAACAACAGAAATATCAATTAAAATTCCTCAAACAAACAAGTATTATACACCATTTTAAAGATAAACTTGTTGTTAATCTCACCACAATGTCCGATTTCAAAAAGGCTTTACGATGAAAGCATACCATGCGATTATGATAGGTCAGCACCTAGTCACAGAAAAACACAGCCATTTTTCCAGCCAAAGAGAGGAGTCACAAAAAGCAGAAATAGAGTTAAAATGAATCACTAACCTTTGATGATCTTCATCAGATCACACTCATAGGACTTCATGTTACACAATACATGTATGTTTTGTTCAATAAAGTTCATATTTATATCCAAAAATCTCAGTTTACATTGGGACGTTATGTTTAGTAATGTTTTGCTTCCAAAACATCTGGTGATTTTGCAGAGAACCACATCAATTTACAGAAATACTCATCATAAATGGTGAAGAAAATACAAGTTTAATTCATGGAATTAAAGATATCCTTCTCCTTAATGCAACCACTGTCAGATTTCAAAAAAGCTTTACAGAAAAAGCACACCATGCAATAATCTGAGTACAGCGCTCAGACACAAAAACAAGCCATACAGATACCCGCCATGTTGTGGAGTCAGTAAATGTCAGAAATAGCATTATAAATATTTACTTACCTTTGATGATCTTCATTAGAATGCACTTCCAGAAATCCCAGATCAACAATAAATGTTTGTTTTGTTCGATAAAGTCTATAATTTATGTCCAAATACCTCCTTTTTATTTGCGCGTTTAATTCAAAAATCCAAATTCACAAGGTGCAGGCCAGACGAAAAGTCAAAAAGTTCAATTACAGTTCGTAGAAACATGTCAAACGATGTATAGAATCAATCCTTAGGATGTTTTTAACATAAATCTTCAATAATATTCCAACCGGACAATTCCTATGTCTTTAGAAAGGAAAAGGAGCGCAGCTAACTCTCACGGGCGCACGTAAACTGAGCTCCTGGCATTCTGCCAGACACCTTAGTCAAACAGCTCTTATTCTCTCCCCTTCACAGTAAGAAGCCTGACACAAGGTTCTAAATACTGTTGACATCTAGTGGAAGCCTTAGTAAGTGCAATATGACCCCATAGACACTGTACATTGGATAGGCAAAGACTTGAAAACCAACAAACCTCAGATTTCTCACTTCCTGGTTGGATTCTTTCTCAGGTTTTTGCCTGCCATATGAGTTCTGTTATACTCAAAGACATCATTAAAACAGTTTTAGAAAATTCCGATTGTTTTCTATCCAAATATACTAATAATATGCATATCTTAGCTTCTGGGCCTGAGTAACAGGCAGTTTACTCTGGGCACCTTATTCATCCAAGCTACTCAATACTGCCCCCAGCCATAAGAAGTTAAACAGCATGATCATTACACAGGTACACCTTAAGCTGGGGACAATAAAAGGCCACTCTAAAATGTGCAGTTTTGAGGGAGTGTGCAATTGGCATGCTGACTGCAGGATTGTCCAAGAGAATTTGGCAGTACATCCAACTAGCCTCACAACCGTAGATCATGGGTAACCACGCCAGCCCAGGACCTCCACACCCATCTTCTTCACCTGCGGGATCATTTGAGGAAGGGGATGGGGGGTGCTGAGGAGTATTTTTGTATTTAATAAAGCCCTTTTTTGGGGAAAAACTCATTCTAATTGGCTGTGCCTGGCTCCTCAGTGGGTGGACTTGGCTCCCAAGTGGGTGGGCTTATGCCCTCCAAGGCCCACGCATGAATGCACCCCTGCCCAGTCATGTAAAATCCATAGATAAGGGCCAAATTAATTCATTTCAATTGAATGATTACCTTCTATGAACTGTAATTTAGATAACATTTTTGAAATTGTTGCATGTTGCATTTATATTTTTATTCCGTAGTAACACGCCTTTCTCTGGATTGTACAAATGCAACATCATGCAGTCCCCATTCAGGCCTATTGGGAATTAACTTCTTCGAGATAGGGGGTGC
This sequence comes from Oncorhynchus tshawytscha, assembly GCF_018296145.1. Lineage (NCBI taxonomy): Eukaryota > Metazoa > Chordata > Actinopteri > Salmoniformes > Salmonidae > Oncorhynchus > Oncorhynchus tshawytscha. The sequence continues at coordinate 46,150,304 of NC_056447.1, read as the reverse complement.
TCTTTCAATTTTTGGATAAAAAACGTTCCCGTTTTAAACAAGATATTTTGTCACGAAAAGATGCTTGACTATGCAAGTAATTGACAGCTTTGGAAAGAAAAAACTCTGACGTTTCCACAACTGCAAAGATATTATCTGTGAGTGCCCCAGAACTAATGCTACAGGCAAAACCAAGATGAAATTTCATACAGGAAATGCCCCAGATTCTGAAGGCGCTGTGTTCCAATGTCTCCTTATATGGCTGTGAATGCGTCAGGAATGAGCCTGTACTTTCTGCCGTTTCCCCAAGGTGTCTGCAGCATTGTGACGTATTTGTAGGCAATCATTGGAACATTTACCAGGTGTCCGCCCGGATTGTCCTGCGTCGAAATTATTGCGTAATCTCTAGGTCCATGCGCGTTCGATTTCTTCAGAGGAGAAACTAAACTGCCACGAATGATTTATCATCGATAGATATGTGAAAAACACCTTGAGGATTGATTCTAAACAACGTTTGCCATGTTTCTGTCGATATTATGGAGTTAATTTGGAAAAAAGTTTGCGTTGTAATGACTTAATTTTCGGGTTTTTTCTTACCCAAACGTGATGAAGAAAACGGAGCGATTTGTCTACATAAATAATCTTTTTGGAAAAACTGAACATTTGCTATCTAACTGAGAGTCTCCTCATTGAAAACATCTGAAGTTCTTCAAAGGTAAATTATTTTATTTGAATGCTTTTCTTGTTTTTGTGAAAATGTTGCATGCTGAATGCCAGGCTTAATGCTATGCTAGGCTATCAATACTGTTACACAAATGCTTGTTTAGCTATGGTTCAAAAGCATATTTTGAAAATCTGAGATGACAGTGTTGTTAACAAAAGGCTAAGCTTGAGAGCTAATATATTTATTTCATTTCATTTGCGATTTTCATGAATAGTTAACGATGCGTTATGCTAATGAGCTTGCGGAGAGAATTACACTCCTGGATACAGGTTTTTTTCGTAGCCAAACATGATGAACAAAACAGAGCGATTTGTCCTACACAAATAATCTTTTTGGAAAAACTGAACATTTGCTATCTAACTGAGTCTTCTCATTGAAAACATCTGAAGTTCTTCAAAGGTAAATTATTTTATTTGAATGCTTTTCTTGTTTTTGTGAAAATGTTGCATGCTGAATGCTAGGCTAAATGCTATGCTAGGCTATCAATACTATTGCACAAATGCTTGTTTAGCTATGGTTCAAAAGCATATTTTGAAAATCTGAGATGACAGTGATGTTAACAAAAGGCTAAGCTTGAGAGCAAATATATTTATTTCATTTCATTTGCGATTTTCATGAATAGTTAACGTTGCGTTATGGTAATGAGCTTGAGGCTGTATTCACGATCCCGGATCCGGGATGGCTAGAATCAAGAGGTGTTAATCAATGGGGTACTTGCACCAAGTACTTCCAAATAAAGACCTTTTCGTTTCTATTCCATAAAGAGTGATTTATTGACCCCCCACCAAAAAAAGTCTTACTGAATTCCCAATACAAGCTATAGTCATTATTTTGTGTGATTGTCACTGACTGGGACTATGGTGTAGCACACTCCACCCACAAGAAGCACATGTCCACCACATGTGGTTCCCTGCACGCCGCCATTTAAAGTATACATCATCTCTGGCATTAAAGGCAATGTAAACCATGGAGTTTACTGCCCAGATGGAAGGTAAGCGGACAATAATATGAATGCAGGCCTGTATACACATTACTAGCCATCGCAACCACTGTCGTGAATTTAGGGTAGACATTGCGTGGTAGACATTTTTAAAACAACCATATGCGTATACAGTATATGGTGAAGAGATTAAGGGGACAACTTTTTGACCGTTAACCTCTCAGCTTTGTGACAACACAACTCTTACCTCTTAAATCAGGCTTCACATTCACCAATTATGGACCAACTGTCACGGACTCTCTGTCAAGTGCGTTCAAGATGGTGCGCACACACACACAAAGATAGAACATACACGCACGCACACATTTGACCAGGTTGTTACTGCAAAATATCAAATAAAGGTTAAAATAACAACCCCCCACCCCCACACACACACATCAACCTGCCAACCCCAACACAAACCCATTACACCACACACCCTTATTTCCATTCCCACTGGACCTTAAAGCCAAACATAGGTCTTTACTTTGTGGTATAGAAATTAGCAGATAATAAATTCATCTCAAAAACAAACATCATTAATGAATTATTACGATTTCTTTACTATTTTACCATGCCATTTCTTCAATAGATGCCAGAGAGAACAGTACTGTTAATAGGACTGGGTGAACATCAGGACACTCATATTCAAGTCCATTTCTTCAATAGATGCCAGAGAGAACAGTACTGTTAATAGGACTGGGTGAACATCAGGACACTCATATTCAAGTCCAGTTGAACACTGGATGTCTATCCATTGAAGTTCCCAGGAGGTTGAACATAGACCTACATGAAGGTCTCAGACCATTTCAGCGAGGAGCGGTGGTTGGGTGCACAGCGGACCCCCTAAACCCAATCCTCCACACACAGCAGACCAGAGACTCCCAGACCACCCAGGCAGAGATATGGGCCATCCCAGACCCCAGCACAGACCACCACCCACAGCCTCCATTGTTCTCCTTTCTGATTCCTTGGAACAGGTCCAGGATCAGCAGTTCTAACCTCATTACATCCTCCTAAAACGATTCCTATGAGAATGACCTTTGAACCCACCAGAGTCTATGGGAGGAAAATGAACAGACTATAGTCTAAAAGATGGGGGAATTGTGGTAACATAAAATGAGAGTCACTACAGAGGCTAACTCAATTTTCTAAGTTTTCGGGCAGTAGTGAGGTAACAATAGTATAGTGTCTTTTACATTTTTATTTCGGACTTCCTTGTGTGACTCTGCTAGGTGTTATTGGTGAAATGTTTTTCCACTATAGCAGGCTACAGTTGACAGCTCCAAAGAAGCTGCGCGTGTGTTATATGTGGTTTTTATGTTGTTCATGACACCTTCATATGACTTCACTTTGTTATCATGTGACTCAGTGTTTGTCATACATACTGAACAAAAATATGAACGCAACATGTAAAGTCTTGGTCACATTTCTCATGAGCCAAAATAAAAGATCACAGAAAGGATCCATATGCAAAAAAAAGCTTATTTCTCTAAAATGTGCACAAATTTGCTTACATCCCTGTTAGTAAGCATTTATTCTTTGCCAAGAGAATCCATTCACCTGACCATGTGGCATATCAAGAAGCTGATTAAAACTTCTTATGGCTGAGATCCCGTTAACGGGATCAAGTTGACAACAGCCAGTGAAAGTGCAGGGCGCCAAATTCAAACAACAGAAATATCAATTAAAATTCCTCAAACAAACAAGTATTATACACCATTTTAAAGATAAACTTGTTGTTAATCTCACCACAATGTCCGATTTCAAAAAGGCTTTACGATGAAAGCATACCATGCGATTATGATAGGTCAGCACCTAGTCACAGAAAAACACAGCCATTTTTCCAGCCAAAGAGAGGAGTCACAAAAAGCAGAAATAGAGTTAAAATGAATCACTAACCTTTGATGATCTTCATCAGATCACACTCATAGGACTTCATGTTACACAATGCATGTATGTTTTGTTCAATAAAGTTCATATTTATATCCAAAAATCTCAGTTTACATTGGGACGTTATGTTTAGTAATGTTTTGCTTCCAAAACATCTGGTGATTTTGCAGAGAACCACATCAATTTACAGAAATACTCATCATAAATGGTGAAGAAAATACAAGTTTAATTCATGGAATTAAAGATATCCTTCTCCTTAATGCAACCACTGTCAGATTTCAAAAAAGCTTTACAGAAAAAGCACACCATGCAATAATCTGAGTACAGCGCTCAGACACAAAAACAAGCCATACAGATACCCGCCATGTTGTGGAGTCAGTAAATGTCAGAAATAGCATTATAAATATTTACTTACCTTTGATGATCTTCATTAGAATGCACTTCCAGAAATCCCAGATCAACAATATATGTTTGTTTTGTTCGATAAAGTCTATAATTTATGTCCAAATACCTCCTTTTTATTTGCGCGTTTAGTTCAAAAATCCAAATTCACAAGGTGCAGGCCAGACGAAAAGTCAAAAAGTTCAATTACAGTTCGTAGAAACATGTCAAACGATGTATAGAATCAATCCTTAGGATGTTTTTAACATAAATCTTCAATAATATTCCAACCGGACAATTCCTATGTCTTTAGAAAGGAAAAGGAGCGCAGCTAACTCTCACGGGCGCACGTAAACTGAGCTCCTGGCATTCTGCCAGACACCTTAGTCAAACAGCTCTTATTCTCTCCCCCTTCACAGTAAGAAGCCTGACACAAGATTCTAAATACTGTTGACATCTAGTGGAAGCCTTAGTAAGTGCAATATGACCCCATAGACACTGTACATTGGATAGGCAAAGACTTGAAAACCAACAAACCTCAGATTTCTCACTTCCTGGTTGGATTCTTTCTCAGGTTTTTGCCTGCCATATGAGTTCTGTTATACTCAAAGACATCATTAAAACAGTTTTAGAAAATTCCGATTGTTTTCTATCCAAATATACTAATAATATGCATATCTTAGCTTCTGGGCCTGAGTAACAGGCAGTTTACTCTGGGCACCTTATTCATCCAAGCTACTCAATACTGCCCCCAGCCATAAGAAGTTAAACAGCATGATCATTACACAGGTACACCTTAAGCTGGGGACAATAAAAGGCCACTCTAAAATGTGCAGTTTTGAGGGAGTGTGCAATTGGCATGCTGACTGCAGGATTGTCCAAGAGAATTTGGCAGTACATCCAACTAGCCTCACAACCGTAGATCATGGGTAACCACGCCAGCCCAGGACCTCCACACCCATCTTCTTCACCTGCGGGATCATTTGAGGAAGGGGATGGGGGGTGCTGAGGAGTATTTTTGTATTTAATAAAGCCCTTTTTTGGGGAAAAACTCATTCTAATTGGCTGTGCCTGGCTCCTCAGTGGGTGGACTTGGCTCCCAAGTAGGTGGGGCTTATGCCCTCCAAGGCCCACGCATGAATGCACCCCTGCCCAGTCATGTAAAATCCATAGATAAGGGCCAAATTAATTCATTTCAATTGAATGATTACCTTCTATGAACTGTAATTTAGATAACATTTTTGAAATTGTTGCATGTTGCATTTATATTTTTATTCCGTAGTAACACGCCTTTCTCTGGATTGTACAAATGCAACATCATGCAGTCCCCATTCAGGCCTATTGGGAATTAACTTCTTCGAGATAGGGGGTGCTCTTTCAATTTTTGGATAAAAAACGTTCCCGTTTTAAACAAGATATTTTGTCATGAAAAGATGCTTGACTATGCAAGTAATTGACAGCTTTGGAAAGAAAAAACTCTGACGTTTCCACAACTGCAAAGATATTATCTGTGAGTGCCCCAGAACTAATGCTACAGGCAAAACCAAGATGAAATTTCATACAGGAAATGCCCCAGATTCTGAAGGCGCTGTGTTCTAATGTCTCCTTATATGGCTGTGAATGCGTCAGGAATGAGCCTGTACTTTCTGCCGTTTCCCCAAGGTGTCTGCAGCATTGTGACGTATTTGTAGGCATATCATTGGAAGATTGACCATAAGAGACTACATTTACCAGGTGTCCGCCCGGATTGTCCTGCGTCGAAATTATTGCGTAATCTCTAGGTCCATGCGCGTTCCATTTCTTCAGAGGAGAAACTAAACTGCCACGAATGATTTATCATCGATAGATATGTGAAAAACACCTTGAGGATTGATTCTAAACAACGTTTGCCATGGTCCTGTCGATATTATGGAGTTAATTTGGAAAAAAGTTTGCGTTGTAATGACTTAATTTTCGGGTTTTTTCTTACCCAAACGTGATGAAGAAAACGGAGCGATTTGTCTACATAAATAATCTTTTTGGAAAAACTGAACATTTGCTATCTAACTGAGTCTCCTCATTGAAAACATCTGAAGTTCTTCAAAGGTAAATTATTTTATTTGAATGCTTTTCTTGTTTTTGTGAAAATGTTGCATGCTGAATGCTAGGCTAAATGCTATGCTAGGCTATCAATACTCTTGCACAAATGCTTGTTTAGCTATGGTTCAAAAGCATATTTTGAAAATCTGAGATGACAGTGTTGTTAACAAAAGGCTAAGCTTGAGAGCAAATATATTTATTTCATTTCATTTGCGATTTCCATGAATAGTTAACGTTGCGTTATGGTAATGAGCTTGAGGCTGTATTCACGATCCCGGATCCGGGATGGCTAGAATCAAGAGGTGTTAATCAATGGGGTACTTGCACCAAGTACTTCCAAATAAAGACCTTTTCGTTTCTATTCCATAAAGAGTGATTTATTGACCCCCCCCCAAAAAAAGTCTTACTGAATTCCCAATACAAGCTATAGTCATTATTTTGTGTGATTGTCACTGACTGGGACTATGGTGTAGCACACTCCACCCACAAGAAGCACATGTTCACCACATGTGGTTCCCTGCACGCCGCCATTTAAAGTATACATCATCTCTGGCATTAAAGGCAATGTAAACCATGGAGTTTACTGCCCAGATGGAAGGTAAGCGGACAATAATATGAATGCAGGCCTGTATACACATTACTAGCCATCGCAACCACTGTCGTGAATTTAGGGTAGACATTGCGTGGTAGACATTTTTAAAACAACCATATGCGTATACAGTATATGGTGAAGAGATTAAGGGGACAACTTTTTGACCGTTAACCTCTCAGCTTTGTGACAACACAACTCTTACCTCTTAAATCAGGCTTCACATTCACCAATTATGGACCAACTGTCACGGACTCTCTGTCAAGTGCGTTCAAGATGGTGCGCACACACACACAAAGATAGAACATACACGCACGCACACATTTGACCAGGTTGTTACTGCAAAATATCAAATAAAGGTTAAAATAACACCCCCCTCCACCCCACACACACACACACATCAACCTGCCAACCCCAACACAAACCCATTACACCACACACCCTTATTTCCATTCCCACTGGACCTTAAAGCCAAACATCACTAATCCTCCATGCTGCTTGGTGTTCTCCTGTACCACCGGGGTGACTGACGTCGGGGCTTTGGAGGAGTGAGACAGGCTGCCCTCTCTCCCTACCTCCCTCCTTTCATCCCTCCCATATGCGACGGTCGTGGATAGGGCCAGCTGCCAGCGGGTCTGGTGCACAGCAGTAGCAGCATCTTAAAGGATCTCCCCGGCCCTAAAGGCTGTAAAGCCACTTAAGCGCTTTGGAGTGAGCAGAAGGCCTTAGATTAAACGTCACAGTCCTCCCGCGACTACATCTAAGTCACTGGGCCACTAACTACAGCTAAACTCTCACCACACAGCCTGGTAGGAACGAGTGTATTACTGTACCTATGTGACCTAGTCTTGTATAGAGAGGTTAGGAAATGGAGACCAGGGACAGCAGCATTTTGAAAGTTTGCAATTATGCCGTCTATTGATCTGTCTGTCTATATCGTCATTTGTATGGCTGTGTACCATGCTTCTCTAATACACAAACACACACATATGTGCGCGCATACACACGCACATGCCAAGAGAAATAAGGTGTATCCTAGAGTGGATGCAGTCATGTGTGGGTGTAACCTCCACTGTGCTTTGTTGTTCTTGGATAAAATGTTTCACCAAAGATATTTGTGCAGTTATTGTGTGTATTTGTTTGTACATATGTGTTTTGTTTGTGTTCTATGTAGAAACAGAGCATTTATTTGCTTAATAATCTAAGCCAGAGTTATATAAAACAGAAAACACTATGGGTGGGTAATGAAACGTTGTGTTTATGTGAAAATCTGGTTCCTGACTTCCTGGCGCCTGATTATGACATAGTCACAACAGAATGCTGCGTTCCCATGTCACCAGTCAGGAAGAGAGGCTGAGAGGGCACGAGGTCACTGAGTGTTTGGGTGAATACTCTCTGCATGACGGGCTGCCAGGACCTCAGGCGACAGCAACTCAATGACTCCATGACTAACAGTTCAAAAGATAAAACAAAACAAGGAAACAGCAACTACAGTAGGGTCTACGCAGTTGATTGAAATTGACATGTTACATCAACAGTCCATTGAAATAATTTCTATTAATGCAGTTTGGGGGCAGAGATTAGCAAAAACCTAAGACTACGAGTAGCATGAAAAATAATCATAATCAGGAAGGCAATGAGGGAAAGGGATAATATTGTATTTATCATGAGTAGACTAAACCGCTTATCAATCATTTCATTCAAAGTGGGGGATATCCTCACTTTAGTCAGAGTATTGATGAGGGAAATAGTTTCAAAACAAACCCCCATAGTGGTCGGGTTCCCCATTCACGCTCAATCGTTGATTGATCTCTAGTCCAATGAAAGCTCTTTGATGTGGGGAACAAAGAGCTCTGATTGGGTTACGCAGTCTTGGATTAATGATGCGTGGAAATCCAACACCAATCCAAGTCAAACCGAGGGACAGTCAAAAGGAACTAGAGGTAGGTAAGGGGATTCCCCCATCCCACATGATGATCATTCAGTCTCTAGACCTACTAGAGACAACGATAATTGCACTATCAATTCAGTAAGCAAGTGACACATCTATGCATGACTATCAGATATCATCCTCCCTTTCTTTCATCTGTCATCTTTCCCTTTCTCCCCCCTCCCTCCCTCTGGTTTGGGATAGACTACCTGACAGATGGACCTAGGATATCCGGGTGTGGGGATTTAGAGGATGGGGGGAGGGAGGGAGGGAGTGAAGACGCTTAGCTAAAACAACATTGCTAGATGACAGGTACAAAATCCTCCTTACGGGCAGAGAATCTGTCTGATTACAGAGATTGACGGATAACAGAGAGGTGGACAGGGGAGGAGAGGTGGGAGGGGTGGTGGGGAAGGATGGGCGGCAGGGAAGAGAGGGTAGGCGAGTAGAGGAGATGGGAGGAGGGCAGTTTTAGGTTTGGCAGAGAGCACCTGGTGAGGATTATAAAGGGGTGTTGGGGGGATGGAGAGCGAGGATAAGGGAGGGGGTAAACCCAGAGCTCTTGTGTTCTCTAGTGCTTTGTTGGCACTTCTGTGGATTAGACTTGAGACACAGTGTGTGTGTGTGGAGGAACTGGGGCTTCACACACACACACGCACACACACACACACGCGCACGCACGCACACACACAACCTTAAGCCTGCCATTTCCACCCAAAAAGCACAGTTACCTAAGCTTGCCATTTTACAGACGACTATTACAAAGTGTTTCTCTTTGGTAAAAAAACAACACTATTTTGACACTTTAGACAGAAAATAAATGTCCCTTTAAAAGCATTACTTCAGTCAACCACTCAGGTGGTGTCCTATTGGCCAGTAGGTAAGTGGTGTAAAAGCTACAGGAGATGAGTGGCAACCAAAGCTATTAGAGAGGCCAGGGATGGACAAGTTTCTCTGTGCTTCATCAAACAGTCAAGTCTGAGTGAGACTAACACACACACACAATAATAACAGAAAAGCGAGAGAAGGCTCCTTTGACCCGAACAGACTGAGGATGAGAATGGAGAGAGCAGTAAACAAACAGTTGAGTGAAAGGCAGAGGTGTGTATGCCAATCCCATCAGAGATAAAAGGAAAGGAACAGTGGTGACTGGTGACAGGAGAGGACCGCAGAGTGGTGAATTATGGGAGCTGACCTGGAGAGGAGAAATTAAGAGATATCAAAAGTGTGATGATTTCTAATGATGAGTTACTCTTAGTGTTTATCAATCGTTTGTGCTTATAACAATTTGCTGTGGCCTACAGTATGCATGATTCCTATCTGTGGTATTCCATCTGGTCTCATGCTGACCCTGCCTGGCCCTGGCCAGACCCAGAGCAGTAGGGGCCAGTAGAGGACAGGAGGACAGAGCAGTAAGGGCCAGTAGGGAACAGAGCAGTAGGGGCCAGTAGAGGACAGGAGGACAGAGCAGTAAGAGACAGTAGGGGACAGAGCATTAGGGGCCAGTAGGGGACAGAACAGTAAGGGACAGTAGGGGACAGATCATTAGGGGCTAGTAGGGGACAGGAAGACAGAACAGTAAGGGACAGTAGGGGACAGAGCATTAGGGGCCAGTAGGGGACAGAACAGTAAGGGACAGTAGGGGACAGAGCATTAGGGGCCAGTAGGGGACAGAGCATTAGGGGCCAGTAGGGGACAGGAAGACAGAACAGTAAGGGCCAGTAGGCTTTAAGTGACTTTAACCAATAGAAACACCCCAAGCTAAAAAGACCATACAATATGCTAAAGATGGACAAACATTAATTACATGGCCTAGAAATGTGATTTGGGGACACGTGGAGAGTTGTCGGGGGCTGAGTGAGATGGTTTGGGTTAGGGAGGGGATGAGGGTTGAGGGAGGGAGAACGGGATATGCCAGCCACCACCCAGCTGGCACTTCCCGGAAGTCTGAGTCCCCAGCTGTCACCCACATGCTCCAAGGGTTCAGCAGGCGCCAACACACACACAGATGCACATAAACAAACACACACACATCACTGTCAGTGTCAAAAACAAGGCTTGTTCAAGCTCTACGCAGCCATTCAGTTTGGCATTTGGTTGTTTATCCCTTTCTCTTTCACTCCACAGAGGGTAAAAAAAAACAGAGAGGGAGAGAGGGAGAGAGAGAGAGAGAGAGAGAGAGAGAGAGAGAGAGAGAGAGAGAGAGAGAGAGAGAGAGAGAGAGAGAAAGAGAGAGAGAAAGAGAGAGAGAAAGAGAAAGGGGAACAGGACAGAGTGAGCCACAGGGGTACATGGATAAAATCACTGAGGAAGCCAAGCCAGAAAAAGAAGTACACACTTTTAGTTTTTGTTGTCCTAGGCTACCTGGCTAAAATGCTTGCTCGCTAGCCTAACTTCCTTTCATGGGCAACGATGAACCAGCTAGTTAACATTAGCCTACTACATCTAGCTACATATTGAACTTCCATCCTCTCAGGCCAGGGGCACAAAGTATGAATGTGTGGTTGGAACAGAATCACTGTTATAATAATTGGCCAGTACGGAGAATTAAGTAAAATCACAAGTCCAAATCCCCATCTCCAGCCATGGCTAATTTAGGAAAGCGACATTTTTTGTTAACTAGCTAGCCACCGGAGTACAACAACAAGATGCAAAAATTCATGTTCTGTCAATGACGTTTGGTATTTTGATGTGAATGATGTGAAGCCGAATCCAAACTGGCTTCTCTTGACACTTGGTGCACCAGAACCATTCACAGTTGAGCTAAAAAAGTTTAGTTCAATGCTGATTGGTTATAATTTGATATATATATATTTTTTTATCAAGCAAGGCCAAAATGCTTGCTGGCTTCCCTTGTACACGTGTAGCTTGGGGTCGTTATGGGTAACAATCGTAGAAGTGCTTATATTATTACGTATAATTTTAATAGATTAAGATATGCAAGATTTATATACAGTACCAGTCAAAAGTTTGGACACACCTACTCATTCAAGGGATTTTCTTTATTTAAAAAAAACTATTTTCTACATTGTAGAAATAAGACATCAACACTATGAAATAACACACATGGAATCATGTAGTAACCAAAAAAGTGTGCAACAAATCAAAATATATTTTATATTTGAGATTCTTCAAAGTAGCCACCCTTTGCTTTGATGACAGCTTTGCACACTCTTGGCATTCTATTAACCAGCTTCACCTGGAAGCTTTACCTGGAATGCTTTTCCAACAGTCTTGAAGGAGTTCCCACATATGCTGAGCACTTGTTGGCTTTTCCTTCACTCTGCGGTCCAACTCACCCCAAACCATCTCAATAGGGTTGATTGTGGGTGATTGTGGAGGCCAGGTCATCTGATAAAGCACTCCATCACTCTACTTCTTGGTCAAATAGCCCTTACACAGACTGGAGGTGTGTTGGGTCATTGTCCTGTTGAAAAACAAATGATAGTCCCACTAAGCACAGAGCAGATGGGATGCAGAATGCTGTGGTAGCCATGCTGGTTAAGTGTGCTTTGAATTCTAAATAAATCACTGAGAGTGTCACCAGCAAAGCACCCCCACACCATCACAACCCCTCCTCCATGCTTCATGGGGGGGACCTACACATGCAGAGATCATTCATTCACCTACTCTGCGTCTCACAAAGACATGGCGTTTGAACCAGAAATCTCAAATTTGGACCCAAAATGAATGATTTACACTGGTCTAATGCCCATTGCTCGTGTTTCTTGGCCCAAGCAAGTCTCTTCTTCTTATTGGTGTCCTTTAGTAGTGGTTTCTTTGCAGCAATTTGACCATGAAGGCCTCATTCATGCAGTCTCCTCTGAACAGTTGATGTTGAGATGTGTCTGCTACTTGAACTCTGTGAAGCATTTATTTGGGCTACAATGTCTGAGGCTGGTAACTCTAATGTCAATTAGCCTATCAGAAGTTTGTAAAGCTTTTCTGGAATTTTCCAAGCTGTTTAAAGGCACAGTCAACTTAGTGAATGTAAACTTCTGACCCACTGGAATTGTGATGCAGTGAATTATAAGTGAAATAATTTGTCTGTAAACAATTGTTGGGAAAATGACTTGTGTCATGCACAAAGTAGATGTCATAACCGACTTGCCAAAACTATAGTTTGTTAACAAGAAATTTGTGGAGTGGTTGAAAAACGAATTTTAATGACTCCAACCTAAGTGTATGCATACTTCCGACTTCAAATGTGTGTGTGTGTGTGTGTGTGTATATATATATATATACATATATATATATACACACACACACATGTATGGGGGATACAATCATCCCGGCTCTGCAGATTTAGCTGCGAAGAGACAGTCATCAGGTCATTTGTTCTGGTACTGCCCACATGCAGCTTGTTTTTGTTCACAGGTTTAGGAATGGCTGAAGATTTGCAACATTTACTTGGCGCTAACTCTGCAAATAGCACTGCTAGGTGATTTGAAATGTCATGGACAATTGATCAATAATATAATAATACTCTTAGCAAAGGTGTTTATCTTTGCTTTACAATCTGTAGAAATGATGAGAATAGAAAGGTTCAGAATTTATGTGAAACATCACAGCACAGTAGAAAAACAGGCTGCTAGAAATCAAAACTGAATGGTCTTCTAGCTAAAGGCTGGGACTAAAAACAAACAAAAGATAGTTTCAAATATACTGTCCATGAAATGTATATAGTATGTATAATCTGGAAGTGGAAGCCTAAGTATTGTTGTCCATTAGTTTACTACAATTAGGGGAGGGGTGGTATGGTTAGGGGAAAATAATAAATAATAAAAAAGTTTTTACAAATATATATAATTAAAATAATATATATATTTACAAAAAAAGATATGGGGGATTGGAAATGATGTAGACAACTACGTTGGAAGAAGCCACAATCTGCCATTTTAAAGCCTGGCTTCCCTTGGCATCCATGAATACAGGCCACTGAGAGCGAGAGAAAGACAGAGAGAACAGATCCTAAACAGCTAGTGTAGTGTACTGGGGTGGAGTGGAGAGACAGGCAGGATATGTGGTTCACCAGAGTTGACCTCTGACCCATATGGAGCACGGCCACGACCCTGGACCAATAAAAAATGCCAGGAAGGTGGGAAGTCCACTGCTTCCTTATCACGGGGTTGGGGACAGAGTGTTCCACTAAACGGAAACCGCAAAAAAAAAACACAGATAGCCATGCTACCCATGAGGTGTTATGAGAAAAGGGATTGTCGTGGAGGTGGGGCGTTTCTGGGAACTGTGGAAAAGTGCAGATGTTAACAATTATGATAGTCACTAGGACAAAAAAAGAAGGTTGGGTTGAATAATAATATTATGCTACATTATTGCAAAACAATACACATGTACACATACTGTGCTATCACAACTCAAAAATATTCAACATAATTTGGACCGAATTCAATATTATCCTTCTTATGGACTCCTCAAAAATGTCCTGTCCTCTATAAACATATGCCACGAAACCGGTGGCTTCCGTTGGTTTCAGTGTGTACCTTGGCACTGTGACCATGTTTAAAATGCCTGACATTGATGTGCCAAAAGCACATCTTCTTCCCATTTCCTCTACCATAACTGTAATTGCAGCAGTTTACTGATGTAGGATCTTAATTTGATCTATATTGTAACAGCAAAAGTAACCTGCAGAAACATTATTTGAAAATGTTGTCCATAATGTTACTTGATTGTGGTTAGGTTATTATCTGGCCAGAAGTAGGCTATATGAAAAGTGCAATACTGTTAATATAACCATGTATTCGTATGGGTTTTCATTTAGTCCATAATGTTACTTGATTGTGGTTGGGCTATTAGCTGGCCAAACGTAGGCTACATGAAAAGTTCAATACTGTTAGACCGTGTATAAGTGTGGGATTTCAATTAATTTATGTAAATCATGAAGCTCATTTGCATTTCCTGTGGAGAAGGAAAATTCTCAGCAACAAAAGAGTGATACAATTATGATCCCACATCTGTAAGTAATGTTGTTCTGAACATACTGTATATTGGCTTACTCTATTTTCCTACTGACTCAAACAACCCACATGGTTCAGTGGGCCTAAATAGATCTTTGCTCTGTCTCGTACTGTTCAATGTAATTACACAATTTAAAAACTAAGGATATGACCTTACTTTTCCCTGTAAGACTGGAAGGAAACACTTTACAATTCCCTATATAGTGCACTAGTTTGACCGGAGCCCTATGAGCTCTGGTTAAAGTATCTCACTCATCACTACTTCACAGGAGCACCATTTGAACATGAACTTTTTTTTAAATATTATTATATCAAAATGTTTTTTTTGGCAGAAATGTCTTCTGGAACATGTGAACTTTCATGTGCCTTAATAACAAATGTGTATGGCATCTGTAAATACTACTATACAACTGTTAAATTAGGAGCCTAAGTTGGTTTCGCCACGGAAAAAGTCAGCAACCTTCCCACTAGCCATGATTGGCTAAGATAATGAGTGGGCTGGACATGCCGAGAGATGAGTTCGGAATGGTCTGCCATGTAGCACGCTCCTGTCTAACATGAGATGGTCAGTATGTGTAGGTAATCCTTTATAACGCTGCTTTCCTGAAAGATGCATAAAAATATGCATAAGTGTTGCTCTACTTTTTCTGGAGGACCGAGTTTTGAAATCAGTGGAATTAGAGTATGATAGCTAAGGAGATGGAGAAAATTCTGAGTTGAAAAGCGAAAACACAGAAGGCTGTTGTATAAAACACCTGTCTCCAAATTACATCTTCAAACTAAGGGCAACCATGGCATCCATGACAGAGAGGGAGAAGCGTCCATCCATGTATACGGGTAAGATAGTCTAACTAGTTTCATTTTTAGATATTACGTTTCTAATTTTGTCAGAAAGTCGTTTTCATTTCAAGTTAAAGTGTACCGTTCGCTAGCAAGCTTATGTTAGCTGGCTGGCAAGCTAGATAACATTACATGTATGATCTGTGTAGTAATATTATTTGTATCTCAGAGCCATTTGCATTGCCAGCTATAGCCTAAAGTTAGCTAGCAAACATTGAACCTGGATGGTTAGCTACCTGCAGATTCATGCAGGATAGTAACGTTATGAGTTGGGATTATGGTTCATTGTTTAGCTAGCTACATGTCTAAACAAAAGTGTCCACTATGCAAGTCACTATTTCAATATAATGTTAATGTCACTGCGACAACTGTCGATAGACGTAGCTGGTAAATTCGTTCTGGCTATCTACTCTGATTTCAGAACACTCTCGTCTGAGTGTGCCAGATCGCAGAATAACTGACGAATTTATGAACGCTCAACACCCGTTGAATATGGCCGTGACAGTAAAAAAAAAAAAAAAATATATATATATATATATTAAAAGCGTAACTAAATTGTTGCTAGAAGCACAGTTGCAGTCACCAATGCTCTGGATGACATAAAAACAGCCTAACCCGCTCTGCTAGGGCGAGTAAAATGGTCAGTGAGATATTCTCTGATTTGTTTCTGGAAGTAACTAGCAAGCTAGCCAACGTTAGCTAGTTGGCTTTGGTGCTTGACTGCTGTTAGGTCAATGTGAACAATGCTGAATGGGTGTAGACAAAGAAGACCTCTCCCAGACGGGTACCAAAACCTTCAAGGGCAATTTTCTCAAAAGTGAGGTTACAGATGTATACATTTTCAAAGCAGAATAACTTTCCCATTGTTTCTCAACTGCAGTGTATGATATATCATTTTTCTACATTTATTCAATGTAAAAAAAACACCATTTCAAAGTTTGCTACATGAGACCGAATCGAGCCGGTCGGTCACATTTGACCCTGCTTCTCACAGTATGAAAATAATCCTGCAGCAACTTTAAAATGTATTATAATTAATGTGCATTGATATATTTTTCATCGGGGCAAATCAAGTCAGACATTTTAAAGTTGAAATTAAACTTTAGAAGCCTTTTAAAAAATGGAATACATTACAATTTGTATTTCCTACTGTGCAGGAAAATTCTCTGCAACAACTGAGTGAGCAAATGAAGATAGCAGATCGGTATGTAAGAAACGACAGGCATTCAAGTAGTATTTACCACAATTCGGGTTTCTAAGAAAACATTGACTAAATGTAGGCAATATGTGATAAACACTGCATAGCTAAAAATGCTTATATGCCTATTTCAGGGCAATTACAGTAGCTATTCTGGAATCTACCAGTGTGTCAATGGCCTACATGTATGTAATGTAAAGTTTAGTCACACAGAACTTGAGAGAAGCTTGTATATAGACCCTTGGATTGGTTCATGCAACCTGATCAAGAGGAACTTGATTGTAAAAGGAGAGACTTGATTGTAAAAGGAGCTAGCTATGGCTTCATGTTCATCTCTCTTTCGTCTCTCTATATCCCCTCAAATAGAAAAAAAGGAACAAGAAAAACAACTCAGGGATCAAATGACAAACAGATCATGCAAGAGCGGAGGTCCCTTTGAACCTCTCTACGGAAGTAAGCTTTTTCCCCCACTCTCTCTCTCTTATCCCCCCTTCCCTCCCTCCTTGCACCGGAGATGGGCTTTCAACACACAAAGCCCTGGAAAAACAGACCATGAGGGCCTGAGCCCTGGCCTTGTCTGTAGAGCAGAGGTGTCACGACACTTTGTGGATCCTGTCTACACCAGGCAGTCACTGTCTCCCTGAGCCTATCCCAGGTCTCTGTACTAAAAGGGTTGTATCAATAAGATTAGCCTGCAAACTTTGATCATTAAACATGGCCACACACTCATTCACAGAAAGCTCAAATAGTCAGTTAAACTATTTCAAGCAACACTTTCGTATGTAGTTGTGAATATCTATCTTTGCACTCAAC
The DNA here is from genome assembly GCF_018296145.1 of Oncorhynchus tshawytscha. Lineage (NCBI taxonomy): Eukaryota > Metazoa > Chordata > Actinopteri > Salmoniformes > Salmonidae > Oncorhynchus > Oncorhynchus tshawytscha. The sequence goes on along the minus strand of NC_056447.1, from coordinate 46,132,921 downwards.
AACCTTCCTTCCTCCCCTCCCTGAACAACTGAGATAGTGGATAATGAAGTATTATTTTGCTTACTTATCTAAACTGAGAGAAAAAAGGTTTAGAACCTAAAAGGGTTCTTCTGCTGTCCCAACAGGAGAAACCTTTTTGGTTCCATGTAGAACCCTTTCCCCAGAGGGTTCTACATGCTTTTTAAAATTTGATTTAAGCTTTATTTAACTATTCTACAAGTAACCCAAAAGAGTTCCACCTGGAAACCAAAAATGGTTCTAACTGGAACCAATAACAGCCGAAGAACTATTTTGTAAGCCTTTGTTTTTTCTTCTAAGAGTGTAGTAGCTTCACATCTTCTACAGTAGAAGATGAAGAGCTGTGCATATTTGGGATTCACCCTCTGACCACTATACTGTATGTGTCTGTGCAGAAGGCAGAGCAAAAACAAATAAACAGAATGTAAAACCAACTGGAACAAACAGTAAGCTAACAGTATGCAGGTGTGTCGCGGTTAACCTATCCAATCTGTCTATTTGAACAGGTGTCACTGTGTGTGTGTGTGTGTGTGTAGTACGAGTACCTGGGGATATGAACGGATCCTACTGAGTATAGGGCAGAGGCCTTTCCTTGTAATCTGATCAGTGTGGCGCCCCTCCTCTCCTCTTCTATACCTCGTTCCACTCCCTCCTTTGTCCCGGTCCGTGTTTATCTGTTCATCCCCTGAAGGAGGTTACAGGGAATTTCCTAAAAGATAATCTCTCTGCTTTTAGCATCCGCCAACCAGGAGTTAAAGGAGGAAGTGGTAATGATAACCATTATCCTCTCCTGTCTCTGTGTGTCTGAGAGGGAATGTCTTTACCATGTCTGCCCCCAAGTGATCATTTCTGCCTGGCTTGCGCCACACACACACACATTTTTCTATCCTTGTTTTCCATTCAAAACATTATTTTCCCTAACTCTAAACCTTAAAAAGGCCTTTGACGTCGTGGGGACATGTACCTGCATGCCGCTGTTACTTTTTTGCTTACACACACACACAGCCTTGTAACATGCATTCTAATAGTCAACAAGAACATCTGTGTCAAAGAGAACCCCCACCAACAACAACAGGAAGCCCTGCCTACAGGAAGTCATTAAAGGGAAGTTATGGGTTTACACTGCTAATAACACACACACACACACACACACACGGGTGGGAGTGTGTTTTTTGCTACAGTATAATGTTGAGGGGAAGTAAGGATTGGTAGAAATTCTCCATAAAGTTCTCCAACTGAAATGAAGTCAATCGGTGCACATGCTGAGGTGGAAGTGGGACAAAGGACCTGAGTGTGTGTTAGTGAGTGACAGAGTGTGAGAGTGTGGGAGAGTGAGAAAGAGACAGAGTGAGAGAGTGCGCGAGCATGTAGTATCTTCCTGACTAAACGTAGCATGAAACCCCAAATCCTCCCCAAAACACGTCTCCAGCCCTCTCTCTTTAAGGGCTGCACCACTTTATGTAAAAGGGAGGGGGAACCAGAGAAACGAGGAAGGATGTGGTACAGAGACCAAACAGGAGCCAGCGCAGAGCACCCCTTTGTGTGGCTTTTTACAGCCTCCACCCGCCGGCGAGGGACCGCCTCAGTGTGAACCACATCTCGGTCACACTGGAAACGTCAACAAGACCACGCCAACTGCACAGAGGAACTGACTAAAAACATACATGTCCAGTGCATTCAGAAAGTATTCATACCATTTGACTTTTTCCACATTTTGTTACATTGCAGCCTTATTCTATAATGGATTAAATAAAACATTTCCTCATCAACCTACACACAACACCCCATAATGACTAAAGCTGTTAACCTTTGCTAATTTTTTAAATATTTATATATACACTGCTCAAAAAAATAAAGGGAACACTAAAATAACACATCCTAGATCTGTATGAATGAAATATTCTTATTAAATACTTTTTTCTTTACATAGTTGAATGTGCTGACAACAAAATCATACAAAAATTATCAATGGAAATCAAATTTATCAACTCATGGAGGTCTGGATTTGGAGTGACACTCAAAATTAAAGTGGAAAACCACACTACAGGCTGATCCAACTTTGATGTAATGTCTTTAAAACAAGTCACAATGAGGCTCAGTAGTGTGTGTGGCCTCCACGTGCCTGTATGACCTCCCTACAACGCCTGGGCATGCTCCTGAGGTGGCGGATGGTCTCCTGAGGGATCTCCTCCCAGACCTGGACTAAAGCATCCGCCAACTCCTGGACAGTCTGTGGTGCAACAGGGCATTGGTGGATGGAGCGAGACATGATGTCCCAGATGTGCTCAATTGGATTCAGGTCTGGGGAACGGGAGGGCCAGTCCATAGCATCAATGCCTTCCTCTTGCAGAAACTGCTGACACACTCCAGCCACATGAGGTCTAGCATTGTCTTGCATTAGGAGGAACCCAGGGCCAACTGCACCAGCATATGGTCTCACAAGGGGTCTGAGGATCTCATCTCGGTA